>NC_028453.1:32581369-32620596 GCF_000263155.2 Setaria italica
GTGGATGTGGTGCTGTGCGAGCCTGCGAGGCTTGGCCAGTTGGCCTACGCAAACGCAACCTGAAGACGTATTCAACGTTTACGTAAACAAAGCAGGAAGACGTATTGCTAAGGCACCTCGAAGGCGGAGACGTCTGACCGCGTCCGCGGTCCGCGTGACGGCGTGAGGAGTGGGCAGACCCAACACACCGAACTCGAGACGGGGACGCCACGCCTCACACGGCGACGGCCGCACCACCACCACCCCATCCGTTCCCCTCCCCACCGCCGCGCCGCCGCCGCCGCCCGCCTCCCATGGCGGACTTCGGCGACGAGCTCTTCCTCGACGTCGGCGACGACGGGTTCGGCGATCTCTCCTACGTCACCCTCTCCCAGTCCATCGAGGAGGATCTCGCCTGCCCACGCAACCTCCTCTCCCCCGGGGGCTTCGACCTCGGAACCCTAACCCCCACCCCGGGCTCCCCCTTCTCCTTCGACTCCGACCCCGACCTCAGCGGCCTCTCCCCCTCGCAGCCCCCCTCCCCGCCCTTCTGGGACTGCCTCGAGGCCGAGCTCGCCGACCACGGATTCGAGTGGGAGGACATCGCCGACGCTGCCCCTGGCGTCGGCGGCAGGGGTGGAGCTGCTGCTAGCGGTGGTGGAGGCGGAGGGCGAGGACTGGGAGTCGACATCGACCTCGACGCCGACGTGTTCGGGTTCGTCGACGAGCGGGAGATGCTGGGCGTGATGGAGGGGATCGACAGCGGGGACGACGACTCGATCTTCTCCGACGGGCCGCCGTTCGACTTCGGCGAAGGCGACGCGGAGCTCGACGGCATCTTCCGGGGCGGTGTCGGCTGGGAGCTGCTCCCGGTGCCGCTGGATGAGGACGAGTTCGAGGTGCTGCCGGGGCACCTGGCGGACGCGGCGGTGGGTGGAGCCCCGCCGGCGGCGCGCGCGGCGGTGGAGCGGCTCCAGGTGGTGGCCGTCCGAGGGGAGGAGGCTGCGCAGGGGTGCGCCGTGTGCAAGGACGGGATCGCGCAGGGGGAGCTCGCCACGCGGCTGCCGTGCGCGCATTTCTACCATGGAGCCTGCATTGGGCCGTGGCTTGCCATACGGAACTCGTGCCCGGTGTGCCGGTACGAGCTGCCCACTGATGACCCTGAGTACGAGCGGCGGAGGGCGAGGCGCCGTTCCATCTCAACAGCACAGCTGGGTGGCCTGATGCAAATGTGAACAAGGTGGATTTGTGGTAGGTGTTGGATGCAATTCCATTGTTTCACAGAAGTGAGAAACCTCACTCATTGATTGCACGCCAATAGCAGTACTTGTATGGTATGAGATTTTTCAGGATTTAGCTGTTTGTTCTTGGGAGTTGAATGGTAAGAACAATTGTCGTAACATTTGTAAATACATCTTGTTGCTCCAATAATATAGCAAACTCTTTCTTATTGTTTTTCAGAGGTTGATCGTAGAATGTTTGCTGGTAGTTGCTTGCTCGGCGAGTGCCATCCATCATAATATCAGAATAAACATTGCAGCTACTTGTTTTCTGTGCATGAGGTCTCAATTTAGCCAAGCCTATCTGTTGGCTTCAACTGAAACAACAGTGTGTATGTTAAGCTAAGATTTGCTTAGACTGCTATTTATATTTTTATGTAATTGTTTGCTTATGTGAACTTGGCTGCTCTACTCGCCGCAAAAAAAAAAAAAAAAAAGAGGCTGCCCTACTAGTTGTACAATTCTCCAGTTAGCATAATCCCAGTTGATGTATTGAAGTTCAGTTTACCCTCTAAAAAAGTTGAAACCAATTTACAAGTGCTTTGAAAGGCAAGTAGCCAAATGAAGTATGCAGTCACTTTAGCAGTAGATGATTGTTCAAAAATGTAAAATGGTACATTTGATTTTATGTTTTTTCTGCAGTGTCCTTTGCACATGGTTACCTATTACAACTAGATCAACCTGCAGGAACACGCTGGAAGAAAACAGTGTTGTTAGAGTATTAAATGGGTTCTCTTATGCTTATTCAGGAAAAAATGAGGGAGGCATGACACTGATTTTATATTAAAATGTACTCAGTGCTTACTCAGTATCTGCATTGCGGTGAATCTAGCTCTTAAGAAACCTTAGTTACCAGATACGTTTTTCTGTGTGATCTTGATACAAAGTTAGTTTTCTTATGTGAACTCATTTGACCCACTCTTAGGTGGTACAATTCTCGCATAGGCATAATCCCAATTGATGTATTAAAAATTCAGTTTACCCCCCAAAAGATATCTGAACCAATTTACAAGTGTTTTGAAAGGAAAGTAGGCAAATGAAGTATGCAATCACTGTTTAGCAGTAGATGGTTGTCAGAAATTTAAAATGGTATGCTTGATTTATGTTTTTTTGGTACTTGGATACCTATTGCAGATTTGCAGACCAACCTGCAGGAACACGCTGGGAGAGAAAAAATTGTTAGAATACTAGATGGGTTCTCATGCTTATTCAGGGAAAAAATGAGAGGGAGGCAGTGTTACCATTTTTCACTCAGTATCTGCAATGGGGTGAATAGCTCTTAATAAACCTTAGTCACTAGTGTAGACTGTAGTAGTGTAGTTACTAGCTACATTATTCTGGTGATCTTGATACAAACTTTGGCGTGCTGACTGTTCAATAGTTTTGGCTTTTGGTTTTGGGTTGTCTTCATGTGTGCCCTTTTCTAGAGTACTACTTTGTAACCATCAGTGATCTGTGCCCACTGACTATTTGGACAATTAATAGATGACTAATGTCTGATCAGGTGACTTATGGTTAGATGCTGGGAGAAAAAAAAATTGTTAGAATACTAGATGGGTTCTCTTATGGTTATTCAGGGAAAAAATGAGAGGGAGGCATAACATTGATTATATATTAAACTGTACTTAGTGCTTACCATTTTTACTCAGTATCTGCAATGTGGTGAATAGCTCTTAAGAAACCTTAGTTACTAGCTATATTACTCTGGTGATCTTGATACGAACGTCAGCCTGCTTACTGTTTCAATAGTTCTGTCTTTTAGTTTTGGATTGCCTTCAAATGTGCCCTTTTTCTAGAGTACTAGTAGCCATCCATTCTGTTCAGTAATCTGTGTGCCCCCTGACTGTTTGGACAATTAATAGACAACTAATGTCAGATCAGGTGACTTAATAATACTTGTTATAGCAGCAGTGTTTTGCAGTAGATGGTTGTTTTGAATTTAAAATAGTTATTGCAAAATACTTGATTTTCAACTGTTATTGACTTCAATATGTTCTGTAACTACTAACTAGCATGTAGGGGCTGTTTGGGTGTCTCCCTGGCCTGGGAGCACTTGCCCAGGCAGACCGATCCAGCACCAGGCGCTTGGAATCAAGCGCCTGGGAGTGCTGCCTGGAGCAGGTAACTTTTCCAGGGGTCAATCCAAATAGGCCCATAATGCAATGTTTTTCACACAATGGTATCAACCTGTAGGAACATGCTGGAACAGAACAGTCTTGTTGCTACTAGAGTATTACATTAGATGAAGCTCTCTTATATGCCTCAAGAATAAAAATGAGGAGGCATAATACTGATGTTACATTACAACTTAATGCTTACTACTGAGTATTAATCTAGTTGCCAGCTGTGAGCATTTTTAAGTTAACATTATTGATCACTGCTAATCTTGATATAAACATCATCCTGCTGGCTATATTCAATAGTTCTGGCTTTTAGATCTCCTTTATGGCTTTATGTTTTCCCACTTCTATTGTAGCAGTAGAAGTAGTTTATAAATCTATAAACGTCCATGCTGTTCCATAATGATCGTTTCAAGCTTTTCCACTTTTTGTTTCCAAGTTTTCAACTGATAGTGGATCTTCTGTATTCTCCTGATTCGGGCTCTACTTGAGGTATACCTGAAGGTTATTTCCCCATATTTTCTGCTGATGGTCCTGTTCAAATGCCTGTCAGTGATATTATGGGCCTGTTTGGTAGTGCTCCACGCATGCCTGTCAGTGATATTATGGGCCTGTTTGGTAGTGCTCCACGCAGCTCCAGATCCTCAAAAATAGCTCTGCTCTAGAATTTTTCAGCCAAATGGTTTTAGATCCAGCAACTCCACCACGGATCTGCTCCACGAAAACGGTGGATCTACCCCCAGATCCATGGATTTGGTAGAGCACCTCAGGGGGTGCTCCACGAAATCAAATTTGGTGGAGTTGGAGGAAATTACCCACCACTGCCACTCATTAGTGGAAAATGACCGGTTCGTTCTATTTCTTCACAGCTTCCTCTCGCGCTGCCATGGCCGCGCCCCGCTCGCCGCAGCCCCGCCGCGCCCCGCCCGTCGGACCGCCGCCCCGTACCTGTCGGAGCACCGCCCCGCCTGCCGGAGCGCCGTCTCGCTTCGTCGGCGGCCCGCGCGCCCCTCCCGCTCGAGCGCCGTCCTGGCCGCCGGTGAGGCCGCGCCCGCCCGCCGTCCCGCTCCACCCGTCGGAGCACCACCCGCCCGTCGAAGCCCCCCGCACCCGCCCGCCTGGCCACCGGCGGGGCCGCGTCTGCCAGCACGCCGCCTGCCGGAGCGCCGTCCCGCCCACCGGAGCCCCGCCCCACACCCGGCCGTCGGTGAGGCCGCGCCCGCCCGCCGCCCCGCTCCGCCCGTCGGAGCACCGCCCCGCCCGCCGAAGCCCCGCCCCGCACCTGGCCGCCGGCGCGGCCGCGCTCGCCAGCGCGCGCGAGGCCGCCGGCGAGGCCGTGCCCGCCAGCACCTCAACCATGCGTGCTACAGCGTCAGGAAGGAGATATTTTTTTATTCTGATGAATGGGCCCAAATTGCCAGTGAGATAAAGACAAGAATGGAGCTGTACCAAACGCTTTTTGAGATATTAGATCCACGGTGGAGCAGCTCTATAGCGGAGCTAGCTGGATCTATGAATTTGGAGCTATTTTTTCAGAGCTGGAGCTCTACCAAACAGACCCTATGGGCCAGTTTGGTACGGCTTCGGCTTCTGAGGAGCCACTTTTTTTTTTCTCTGGCTCTCCATATAAAACGGCTCCGGCTCCTCTAGTGCTCCAAGGGTGGAGCCGTTTTTGACCAAACGATTTGGTAGAGGTTTAGCTGGAGCCGCGGGAGAAGCTGGAGCTGGATTCCTGCCAAACTGGCCCTATGTTTCACCACCGCGGATGAGATTGCAGCTCGACTTCTGCTATACAAATCAAGTAACTGATACAAGTTCCATGCCTCAGGTCAGATATGATATACTGCCGTGAAAGAAATGCGACAAATTCTGCAAGGCCGCAATTAGGCAAGTAGGAATCGTGTGTCTGTGCAGCTTACCCTGTTCAATATTTAAGCGTTTACCTTGTTCGATAGTTCAGTCAGCAAAATGAAGCATGGTTACACTGGAATTATGAGACACTGCTGCAAATCTTTTTCACTCCCTTTGGTGCTAATAATAGCGATGGCTAACGGCTCGGCAGCTGCAGCCGCCTGTGGTGATCAGGTGAATCCTCCTGTGGTTCGTCTCTTGAAAAAATCTCTGAACTCTGAAGGGGCAGACTGATGGTCAGCTAGGAGTTTTGATTTGGGTGCCTTGCAGCTTTTGAGCTTTTTTGAAAAGTTGCTGCTAGCTTTTTTTTTCCTGAAAAGTCAACACTAACTTTTAGAAGATGTGTTTAACATCAACTTTTAAAACTGAGCTTTCCAGTTTTCCATATAAACTTTTTCAGAAGTTGCACGAGAAATACGTTGTTTGTTTGACCTTCTGATTTTTCATACTGCGAAGTTGCTAGGAATCTCGAACAAATAGGTTTTTTTTTGGCAAAAAACTTATAGTACATTTAAGGGCGGAGGTAGTACTTGAACCGGCCTCGTTTTGATACATGTACCAACTTTAGCTGATATTGACACGGTGCCGCGGTGCGTCGTGTCATGCCTGTCCAGCTTTGATTCTTCCAGCAGGTGTTCCTCGTGGTGGTTGGCAACCAGTAGTAGTGGTTTTTGGTTGGACTAGCAGCGAGGATACACCGCATCCGCAGCCTCTCTATTCTAGCTCTATCTACTGACATGAGCTATGTGGCTTTTTGTTGCACAACCTTTGCACCGATGCCTGCACTGCACTTTGCACCGTGCAATGACGAATAGGAATGCAGATGGACGGATACCGGTGACGTTTCAGTGCCTGAACTCTGAACAATGGAGCCATGGATGACCAATCTCCTGTCATGGCCCCTGTTTGTACGATACTACACTTGGCCCTTTGATGCCGGGGGGGAAAAGCTGCTGCTGGCCAATGGTGTCCAAGACCAGAGCTTTGTCTCGCCTGTCCTCGAGAAAGCTTTGGGTCGGCGGCGGCCGGCGCTGGTCGCCGGCGGCTACCCTCATGCTGTGTTGCAGAAAACTACCATCCGATCCTTGCACTGGTATATATACGCAATGGCCGTGGTAATTTCAGATGAAACAATATATAATTCGAATAGAGAGTTTTACTGCATTGCAAACTGGTGTAATAACCAGCGTCTAAGGCTCCAAATCTATCTGCTATAGTAACTCATACTAGGCTCTGACCTTATGATCGGTCAGATCATGTATATATCCAACAAAAGCATGGACGGTGATTCCGAGATCGATTCAGAGAGTGAGCAACCTCAGGAGCTCGACGATCACTTGTCTCTTCTCACCATAGTCAGCTATGCACAAAAGGCGATGATCCTCTCTTCTGCCGTCGGGCCCAACGCTTGTCTAGTCCGTTGGCGGCGTCCCGGCTTCTCCTTCGTCGCCGGCTTCCTTCGCCTTCTTCGCCGCCTCGGCGGCGTCGAGCCTCTCCCGCAACGCGCGCGCCTCCTCCCTGAGCCGCGCGCCCTCCCGCGCCGCCCGCGCGCGCGCGGCCGCCACGCGGTTCAGCTCCACGGCCAGCCGCGCGTTCGCGGCGCGGAGCTCCGCGACGCGCGACGACAGGTCGTCCAGCTGGCCCCTCCGCCGCGCGCGTGCGCGCCGCGCTGACTCTCGGTTCGAAGCCTGACGCCTCGCCCTCCGCTCGCCGTCGCGCGCGGCGGCCGCGACTGCAGCGCCACCGGCAGCCTGCGGCTCCACCTCGCCCGTGCCCACGCCCACGCTCGACACGGAGCCGCCGCCGGCACCCGCGCCGTGGCAGCTGTAGCTGCACCACAGGCCATCGCCGCCGCCGCCGCCCGAGTAGCCGTGCGGCAGCAAGTAGAAGCTCGCGAAGTCCGCCGCGCCGAGCGGGTGGCGCGCCAACGTCGCCATGTCTCTCTGCATGATTGGAAGCGCTAGCTCTAGCGGTTGCAGGCAGCTCTGCAAAAGTTTTTTCGAGAAGAATACGTTGTATTAAGAAGGAGGCAGCTCTGCAAAAGTTGCAATGAGGAGGAGATGATTGGGAAGAGCTTTGCCGTATTTAAAGGTTGAGTCTTTCGATCAATGGAGGGAGGGAGATGATGTATGGAGAATGGAGATTTGAGGTGAGTGAGTTCCTTTAAACTTCAAAAAAAGGGCGCTAAAGCTAACAGGCATTGTGGTGAGAGCGATAACCTGTCTTTTTGCGTCCTGTTGCGTCTTCATGCAGGATTATCCTGTCGATTTTTTCGGCACACGTCATTGTCCTCTGATGGCAAAATTTCTATCTGTCACAAGTACCACACGCCAATAATCGTAGGCTGATAAAGGGAGGAGATAAGCCTTTATTCAGAAATGTTCTTCTTCTTCCTCGCGGGTGGAAATTTCTGCCATGAAGTCACCTCAATTCCTGCCACTTTCTCACCGGAAATTTGCACGCAAAGTATGCATGCTTTCAATCAGGTTCAGGTATGTGCGAGTGCTTTGGAAAATGATCTTGCTTATGGAGCCTCAAGCATGGGCTTGACAAATTTTGCGTCTTTTTTTTCCCTTTTTGGTGAGCTAACTCTCGATCTCATGTAGTCATGTTTCAGAGCTTACATTTTACTCAAGTAAGCAAGAGGACAAGAATTGCGCACTTGTTGTGACAAGGCAGCGATGACGTTGCCTTTATTCCTTTTCGCGTTAAGATATGACAGCAATATGTTTTCATATAGTGACGCCACAAAGAAAACACTTGGTAAATAAAAAAACCAAATAATGCCAGTAATAAGCCAACTGTTTGGCGCACTTTGGTGATTTGGGTGCATGCATGCTGCATGATTGTGATATTTCTGGTACTGTTTGGTCAATCCTTTAGTTTGGCGTCACATAGGGACCTTTAATTTGATTCATATATTTTATTCAGTTTTGTAAAGACTAGAGAGCTAGTTTTGCTTACACACAGTCACAGACACACAAGCATAGTTCCCTGACAGACATCATCAGACTGAAAAATGATGGTTGCAACATCAATCTCTGCATGATTCCAACAGCAGCAATTTTTTTTTTGCCAATTCATATGGTATTTTTTGTGAACCGACAATCTACACAAATATGATATCTCCTAGGCCTCCTAGGCCTAGTTTGCATACCATAATTAATAAGTTTTTATTTGCTTACCTGCCAAGGCCATTAGTGACAATATACAATTCTGGTCCAGTATGGTGTATGCCTAAGACAACTGGAGCTGTCTAAAGCAAAATTTGTACTGTGTGGAATGGAGTACCACAGAAAAACAATTCTTTTGAGCAGGTGCCACAGAAGTTTAGGACAGTATGTATACAATTATCTAAAGCAGAGGTTAGAAATCAGACGGCATATGGTTGTTTATGGCGACTCAAGCTGACCATCAACTTTTGAAACACCAGGCTCTGTCTTACCCAATTTCCCCAACGACCACCATCACCATGAGCACAACAGCAGGTTACTGTCTTAGCCAAACATTGCTTTAGTACTTTGCCGACCACCACGCTGTTTTGATTGATAGCTATGTTATCTAGAAACTAACGCTTCTAAGAAGTCGTCATCAGATATTCAGGAATAATGACAGTTGCTGGTGTCTAAATCATTCAGTTAATCTGCACTTCTTCTTTTTTCGAAAGACTCGGAAAGATTCCGGCACATATTAATAAGAAGAAAACATTTTACCGACGCCAATGAAGCCTACGTTAATCTACACTTCAATCGTATCTTTTTGGCCATGAAAATATACCATGCAAAAATTCTCTTGACAGTCAAATAATCCCTCCGTTCCAAATTATAGGTTGTTTTGACTTTTGTAGGTTCATAGATATTATTATACACCTAGATATAGTGTACATCTAGATACATAATAATAATAATATCTATGAATCTAAAAAAATTAAAACGATCTACAATTTGAAACGGAGGGAGTACTACCATAGCTTCCTGCTATCCTTCCTTGCCTCGGTTTTCAGCTGATGGGAAACAGTTCTGAGTGACGCCAATGGCTGATGCCTTCCATAGATGAGAGACCTTCAATATAGAAATGGGCAGGATATGGATATGGTTAGCTGGCTAAATGCCTTTTGTCATCCACAATTGTTAGTGCCTTCAGCTTTCAGTACAGCCATGGTTTTCGATCTGTGACGCTTGCAAGGTCAAATTAAAACAAAATAACTGCAAAACGTCATCACCAAGCAAATTAAAATTAAAGCAATCGCGTGGAGACATTAAGAATGTCTTTGCTCCTTGTTATTAAGATTACTAATAAGGGAAACAAAAGGTACAGTGACCTATATAGGAATAGGATGGCGATGGGCAATCCCGTTGTAGCATAACATGATAAGCTAGCGTGGTGAGTTCAAGAGAAACAGTCCATTAACAGTTGAAAGGGAAGCCATATCTAGCATAAAACGGAAATTAAGGACGTGATAGTGGGTTACAATAAGTTAAAGCAGCATAAGGGTCACGTTTGTTTATTTCTCTCTTCTATTCCTTTCCTACTTACATCATGGTATTAGACGTGCAGGAACTTCTTTTCTTACATATGCTATAAATAAGAAATGCATATTAAAAATGGATATAAAATAAGAACACGGCAGCCTTGTTGAAATGATCGTGCAATTTCTCTTCTAGTTAGCTTCCTTCTTCTCGTGCTGCCATCTTCATATCTTCTAGTTTCCCTTCCTCCACCCGCATCATACCACCTGTCCCGCCTTCCGCCATCACTACTATCACCATCCCAGCAATCTATCCCTCCGCATCCTCCTTCCTTCAACCGTGACCTGCAGACTCTAGCCACCACTAGTGGGCACGCAACCGCGTCCGTCAATATCCCACGCCATCACCGCTACATCCACGAAGCACCATCCGTCACTAGACTATCCTGCCACGATGTCAATTCTACAGTCGACCGAACCAAACGTTCTCGTCCTCATGGGTGACACCATCGGTCCACCCATCATGCGGGCCCTGCCTTTTTCACTTTCTTTCCCCTCGCTCTCGCTCTCACTCTCTTCCCTCCCGTTCCCCTTCCTTTTGTCTTTTCCACTTCTCTCTCCACGAGATCCACCACCGAGGGAGTTCTATGTGCCAGGGGCAGCTCCGACCAATGGTGAGCGCGCCAGCGGTGGGGCAAGGGAGCAGCGAGGCTCCGCCCGTAGGGGCACGGTGGCGGGATTATCTGCATGTGTGGGGAAGGAGCACGGGGACCATGAGGCGTACAGGGCAACAGATCCTGGCGAGCTCCTCCCGGCATGCGCGACAAGCTCTACCGGGTCCGTGGCGAGCTCCTCCCAGCCGGTGTGACGAGCTCCACCAGGACCGCAGCGAGCTGCTCCTGTCCGACGTGACGAACTCCGCTAGGGACACGGGACCGTGTTCTTCTTTTTTCTCTCTCTTTTTATCTTCCCCTTCTTTAATTTTTTGTTGTCTATTTTTTTGTTTCAATTTTTTTTGTCTATATAAAGTTTTTTCTTCCAATTTTTTGGTTCTCAGATCCTTTGTCTTGTGAATTTTTTCTTCAAAACTTTGTTGACAAACTTTTTGTTTTAAAAAATTTGTAATTTTTTTATTTTGGTTTTCTAAATTTTTGTTTTTCCAATTTTTGTCTTGAAAATCTTTTTCCCTCCAAATTTTTTGTTCACAAACTTTTTATTTCCAATTTTTTTAAAAAAACTTATCCTCGAACTTTGTTTTCCAACTCTTTTTTTCAAAAAGTTATCACTTTTTTATTAATTTACATGGACGGGGAACCGCACCACGTGGGAAGTCGTGCTGTAGGAAATCAACCGCATGAAACCTTTGCACACCGTAAATTTGAGTTGCTCCCCATCCTGCCTCCCAATTTCTACATTTAGAAGGAGAACTTGACCCTACTATAGTAAATAAAAATAAAAAAATAAAAAAGAGCTGCCTTCCAACCATATGCATGCCCTACACTTCACCCATGACACGTGTGGGTGCATAGACATGTGCTGATTTAGTTTCCCGTGGGAAGGGCACTGCTGTCCCGTTCCCCAACCATGTCCAAGCGCTGCCATCCCTGGGAGGGAGAAGGGGATGGAAGCTCGCGCACGGCCGGCACCTGATTTGAGACTTTGACTTCGGATCGGAACCCATTGATTAGCCGCTCATCGCGCG
This sequence comes from Setaria italica, assembly GCF_000263155.2. Classification (NCBI taxonomy): domain Eukaryota; kingdom Viridiplantae; phylum Streptophyta; class Magnoliopsida; order Poales; family Poaceae; genus Setaria; species Setaria italica. The sequence goes on from NC_028453.1 coordinate 32,592,830, forward strand.
GCTCCCGACGGAGAGGTCTCCTCTCCTCTCCCCTGCGAACGGAGGCCCGCCGAGCCCCGAGACGCCATTTACTTGCGCGTCTCAGTCTTCCTTGCTCGTGTCTCCCCTCGCTCATTCCTCCGCTCGGTCAACCGCGTTAAATTTTCTTCTCGGGCTGGGCGTGCAGGGGGAGGAGAGGAGCCTCGTTCCCGGGTCGTGTCCTGGCAAGATGCTCGGGTGCATGCGAACGTTGCAAAAAGTCAAACATGAGCATTGCGGTGGTGGCGCACCGGGTAGATGGGCTGTCGGATCATCACTTTAAATTCGGGAACTTATTGATGCTGATTTGAGTATAATCCATGATTTCTTAGAGCAATTTGAGTACTTGTTCAGACACAGTCAGAGTCTCTACGACGGAAGTAGTTGTACTAATCCGGATTACTGGATTGGATGGGTTATTGGGCTAAGCTACTTAATCGGATCAGAGTGCGTACAGTGGATGTTTCAGCACCCCGAGGCGATGCACACGTACCAAATTTTTGTTTTACCGCTATCTCATCGGGGCAAGGGCATGCGCATGGCGCATGAGAGATATTTTCCCAAGAAACCCCAATCGTCTAGCGCTTCCTCCCTCCCCAACCTCCATTGCCATCGCCTATATATATGTTCTTCCTGGTTCTGTTGGCCACGGCAGCAGTCAGCGCAGAGAAAGTGGTGAGAGAGCCTGGTAGAAACACAGATAGGATTAGGAAGGAGATCAAACCGGAGCAGCTGGCAATCTTTCGTTTTTTTTGGTGGAGGCACAACGATGATGCACGGGAGAAGAACAGCGGCCATGGCGGTGGCCTGTCTTCTGTGCATGGCTGTGGCTCTGCTGCTGGCCCAGGGTGTTCAGTCCAGGAAGCTCTTGTGGACGGGGCAGGAGGAGCAGGACCCCGGTAGCCTCGGCAGCAGCCATGGCGCTGGAACAGCAGCAACTCCGGTGAGTGATGAGCATATCTCTGAACCTTGCAAGCTACTCTCTGCTAAAAGTATCTCTCTGCAACTGCTGCGCCAAGGCGAATGCATGTATCTTCGCACATTCTTTTGCTCCTTGAGGACAGAGCGCTGCTTCCTGCTGGGATATACGCTTCCACTGTGCATTAAAAAAAATGCATCGTTCAGCTGCTGCAGCTGCTACTTTAATCTTTGCTTGTGTTGAGAGCTTGGAGGACAATAGCATGGGGAGCAGCTCCCTGATACGCATGGCGTGGCACCCACAACAGTGTCACCATTCTTGATGCAGCCGATAACGATTCCGCACGCTAATCCGCGTATAAAACCATATGATTAACGGAGCACAGGCATGTTATTACCCTCCACGTTTTTACATGCCATTGGATGGCACAAGTATTTAACAACTGTGAACACTACCCCGATGAACATGCAGTTATGCACAGAGTTGATAAAATAACTGCTGTTCTGTTTGCTGAATAATCTGCAGGAGCCGTGCGGCGGCGGCGGCGGCGCCAGGGGATCAGCAGGGAGCAGAGGGAGCGCAGGCACTGGCGAGGCGCGGTGTGAGACGGCGAGATGGGCAGAGATGCACACGGATTACATCTACACCCAAGACGTCAAGCACCCATGAACTGCTACCTGGTGTCGGCTCGTCTGCAGTTTCTGAACGTCAGTTTTGTTGGGAGCCTAGCTTGGAGGCTTTTAGCGTTCAGTGCCGTACGGGTGTATGATTAGTCAGTAGTAAGTAGAGGAATGTGCTAGTGAAATAGTGCATGTATTTCAGTAAGCCTTTGGTCCCTATGCCAGGCAGCGTACACAACCCACAATATGTATGCCCTTGTAATTTAACCAGCTTATCCTTTTTCTATAAATTTCCCAGGAATATTGAGTGCGCATTTTTCTTTTTTGCCCCGGAAACGATGGTGAAATTCCTGGTCCAAAACGTTGACATGCCGATCTTGAAAAAATAAACTTGTTGGCATGTGGTGCGAACCAACTGATCCATGGATCGTTTTAGTAGTATATGCTGAGTGGGCGCATCTTTATTGTGCTCTCATAAGAAAAGAATCGTGGTCACGTTTGCACTGTTATGTCATTTCTTTCCCTCTCATTCCATGAAAGATTTCGTGAAAGAAAGAGACGCCGTAACTGATTAGGAACTAACAACAGCTACTAGTACTACAAAGGCAGGGGAGTGTGGGACTCCGCTTAGTTGTAGCTATAGGAGGCCCAATGCCAACAGCCCACGCACTATTTCAGTTTCAGGTTTTCAGCCCAGGAGGCCCACTAAATGTCACGTTTTTTTTCCCTGTGTTCTTTCTGCTGTCGCTGTACCCCGCCTCGCCGTGTCACCTCACCTGTGATCAGCGACTCGGAGTCAGTGTTTCAGTGCCTTTTTCTTAGAGTAGCAGCCTGAGGAGTGTTATCGTGAGGATGTCAATTTCACATCCATACTGTCGCTTAGCTACCTGAGAGACAGATAAGAACTAGAGATCTTGAAGCGGGTCGGCCGGAACGAACTGAAACGGACGGTCTGAGTGCTGCAGCTGCAGCGCACGGGGCGGCCGATCGACCGGTGTCGATTCGGCAACTAGTTAACGTGCGTGTGTCGACATCATGGTGTGAGAGTGCCGATCATGGCACGCACATAGTACGTATAGCTTTTCCTGCAGCTGAACTGCTGAAGAAGGAAAAGCTACTACTAGCACTGTCAAACAGATGACAAAAGCGGGAAAGGCAGCAACGACCATTGCTAGCTGGTGATGGTCTGACGCGCAGCATACTCATCACCGTTCTGGCGTTCTCATCCTCATGACCTCATTCCTCAGAGCAGTCGCACAGCAGTAGCCACCACTACTGCCGTAGTGCCATTGGAAGGATCGCCAACTGGCAGCTATCGCTAGCCAACTATGCCTAGCAGCTACCCTCTCACTCGCTCGCAGGGCTGGCTTTTTTGTTCGTTCGCAGCAGAGGCCAGGGAAGGCTGAACGAAGGATCGGACGATCCCAAAACGGGCCGGAATATTCGTGGGCATAATGCTTCCAAGTTCCCAAACGCCGCACAGGCCGGCCACACGTTGCGTATGAGTCCGGGGGGCACTTATTAAGAGCGTCTCCAATAGTAACCAATGGTCTAGCTTACTAGTTAAACAAACAGTGCGATGAGGCTAACGTGGAGTGAAGAGATAGTCTCGCTCACTTTTCGATGCAACTCTCCCTCACAACACGATCTCCCAAAGCTGCCATGTATATGCGACCCGTATCAACTATGAACTACCAGCTAACTTATACCATTGGAGACACCCTAAATGGTCTAGTTTGTACTCAAAAGAAAAAACTTAAATGTCCTAAGGTAAGGATCTCATTCGAAATTTGGGAAGTTCGTGGGATAACGGTACGAGAACTTGAGCTTGATCGTACTAGACTTTGCTAGCTGCAGAACACGACATGATCACAATAAGCGTAGCAAGCCTCAGCTACATACCAACCATCCTCCGCGAATGTGCCATCGTCCTTCTGAGATCTAATCATTCGATGCTAGTAGATTGATGGGGAATGTTTAGCCCAATCACATCGACCACCATCACCCCCGCTGCGCATCTTCTTCCCCGGACACCACAAACCATTGCCAAATTTCCTCATAAGAAAACACACACATGGTGTCCCTTGCTGACCTAGCTAGGTGGAGACACGATCACGCGAACCAATCCGGGTCTAGAGATTTTCTCTGTGGAAACGATGATGAGCTAGTGCCGCAAAGTCGAGCCATTATCTTTGGCACCATTTCGAAGTCGTCATATGCTCCAGGATATTCTGCACGGCGCAGTGGAGAACGAAAGCCGGAAAGGGTTTGTTGTTTGGTGCTGAAAAAATGCGTTGGTGGAGGCAATCATGGCCATGGCCGGGGCCAAGCTGCTCCCTCTCCCTGCCCTTTGGTTGATGGATGACTCAGGCCCCAACTCCTAAAAAGCTCCGCCCACAGCTTGTAGACTTCTCATAATAAAGTTGCTGCACGCACTCACGATGCGCCGCTTCCACTACCAACGGATGCTACTGTGCCATTCATGCTAGTACAATTGTCGTACAAGCTTGCGAGAGTACAGATGTACTTGTACGTATTCCACCTGGCTAATCAAAGAACATATTTTGTCTCCTTCATATGATGGTACAAAAAAACTACTATACACCACTAACGAAATGGTTGAAAAAATATTTGCATGCATCTTTTATTCCAGGATTATTCGTTATTGATTTAATTTGAAAGATTTTCTGTTCTAGAATCACTTCCAGTGACTCGATCAAATGATCTCTTATGCAAAGTGGCAAGGAAAAATTTCACATTTGAGTCGGAATAATACTCCCTCCGTATAAGTTGTTTTGGATTTTCTAAATTCATAGATATACATCTAAACGTCGCGTATATCTAAGCGCATAGCGAAATGTATGAATTAAAAAAAAACAAAACGATCTATAGCTTGGAACGGAGAAAGTAGATTGTGTCATCCTCATTCAAAAGTCACCATTGCTACTGCTGGTAGGAGTAGTGGCCGTACGCAGCATATATTCCTACGTGTTGGCTCGATCTCTAGATGAGAACCTGGTGGTAAAGAAGGAGAGGATGGTCTTTTCGCGACGAGCTAGCGTGACGACGACACGACCCTCTGCGCGCTCGAGGCGCCGCTTCCAGGCCAGGCTAGCCGCAACAGGCGCCTCCTTTTGGAAAGTTAGCCGGCAGGCCGGCCCCACGTGGCTTGACTTGCATTACCATATTGCCACTGCTCTGCTATTGCTACTGGACCTCTCGATCATTCCCTCTTCCGTTTTCTTTTCTTTTCTTTTTTTGATAAAGAAGGATTTTGTTCACTCTTGAAGGGAAAAGGATATAGGGGGACCACGGTGAAGGAATCGTCCTGTCACTTTGTAAATAAACTCACCTGCTGAATTATCCTGAGGAATGTTTGGTGTTCATCAAATCAGAGAGGAGCTGATCAAAGCACCTTTGGGAAAGTGGACAATATCCAAAGTCCCTTTTGGTTCTTTAGGAGCTCATAAAATTCCTGTCATATTACTAATTAGGAGTATTAAATATAGACTAATTATAAAACCAATTTTACAGTTGGAGACTAATTTACGAGACAAATCTATTAAGCCTAATTTGTCCATGATTTGACAATATGGTGCTATAGTAAACATGTGCTAATGATGGATTAATTAGGCTTAATAGATTCATCTCGTGAATTAGCTTCCATCTATGTAATTAGTTTTATAATTAGCTCATATTTAGTCCTCCTAATTAACATCCGAACATTCGATATGACATAAAGTTTAGTCTGAATTAAAGAACCAAACACCAAATAAGTATAGTTCTGGATAGGTGAAGTGCATTAGATTAGCTAGAACTTCATTAGCAGGACGCATGATTATTGGTATCACCTGCGCAAATTAAATTTTTGATCCGTATGGCTTGAATTTAATCCTCTTTTGCATATATATGTACGCCTCAAACTCGTTATTACAAATTTTGGATGCGTACATGCTTGAAACTTTTTTCCCTTCTTATCTTGCCCATGGTAGGAATTTTGAAATAATGCATGCATGGCTTCACAATGTAGTTTTGCCAGAAGATGACATTTTAAAAAATATATTACAAAGTTCTAGATGTGGTTTTTTATCGAGAAAAGTTTCCAGGTAGCGTTTAATTAGCTCATTTCCACCCTAGCAAATTTATTAATTTTTAGTGGATGCCCCTGAGCTGCCACTCATCCACCGAATTTAGCAACAAATCAGGTGCAGCAAGAACAACCAACAAGTACAAGCCTAGTATAAGCAAATGGAAGCACTTGGTCGTCGTACAAGTGGGGTAGGAAAGTTCCTAGCTTTATTTGCACTTGCACATTAAAAAAAACTTATTTTTCGCACTTAGACAAAATCTAATCGCGAGCTCAAGTTGATGGCCCCTTGTTTTGCTAAAGTAGAACCACGTATAATAAACCAGCTGCATAAGTCGTACGCAGCAACAAACGTACGTGTCGAAAGCCGCTGCACTCTGCTATCCTCAAGCCGCCGTTGCCGTTCGTACAGAGGACGACTACGTTGATTTAGGGTATATGTTCTTATATATTATATAAACTAGATTATAGTCCAAAGGTACTAAGGTAAAAGATCATTTTGAAACTATAAATAATCTGAATCTTCAAATTATTTATGCTCCCAAGATGATCTTTGACCATAGTACCTATGACTCATAATCCAACTTATAATCTATGTAGAATATAATCTCAAAGGAGTCCGCGGCTGCATGGCTTTGCATTGCCTACGTGAAATTTTCTCTTTTAATTACTATTTTTTCTGTGATGGTTTCTTTTTAATTCCTTTTGGAGGAATAATCGTTTCTCTTTCGTAGGGGCTAAAGTGCCAGGATTACAGCAAGCATGCATTGCGGATTTTCACAGATACTTTCGCAACAAGCCCCTCAGAAAATGCAGAAATTGCCCCCTTTTCTTTGCATGCGCGCGTCTTGATGATCATTGCTGCCGGGCCGCCGGGCGCCGGCCAGTCAGTGCGCAATGACTCAGCCTCAGCTGGAGAAACAAGCCAGGAGACCCGTCGTCGTCGTCGCTGATGTGAATTGTGATGGTGTCATATGATCTGTTCTGTTGTGTTCTCATGGACGGCCTACGATTATTGGGAGGGACAAACACAGGCATTCATGATGCGAGCGGCAGAAAATTGCGTGCGAAATCGGCCAAATCGATGGGAACGGGATCCAGCTGAGCTGCTGCTAACCACTGAACGCAGCCAAAACGAAAAATAAGGCCGTACGCGTTTATTGAAGCTGGAAAGCTTTTGCCGAAACAAAACCAAACCAAACTACTTCGTTTCACAGATTTTCAAACCCGCCGCCGCCGCCGCAACCGCCGGCGGCTGGGTGCTCTCTCACGGCTCACGCCACCCGTACGAACTCGCTCCGAGACAAAGAACAAAGGAAAATCTCTCGAACAAAATTGGCCCGGCCCGCGCACGTCGCCGCCGCGCGGGTGGGTGGGTTCTGGCGCGCCGCCGCCGCGCGCGCGCCTACACGGCGGCGTCGCGTGGTGCGGCGAGGGCGAGCGGCTTGGCGCTGGCGAGGAAGGATGGCAAATCGTCGCCGGCCATGATGACGACGACCCTGGGCGGCTCCCGGTCGAGCGGGACGAGCACCCCGTGCAGCGACGCCGCCTTCTCGGCCTCCCGCCGCGAGGGCGAGTGCTTGCGGCGCGTGCAGATGAGCACGAGCAGCGCGACAACGATGAGGCCCATCATGAGCGCGAACCCCAGGAAGAGGTACGGCGTCGGCGTCCGCCACAGGCCCGGCCGCGCGCCGCCGCCGGCCGCCATTAGCTCCGCGGCCGCACCGCCTCCGCCTCTCCCCGGCCTCATCTCTCTGCCACAGTGCCACTTGAGCTTGCTTCTGCGATGGTTGCCTGGCTGCGCTGCGAGTGGAGATCGACGGGGAGGAGGGTTTATATAGGCGGCCGGGGGGCAGCGGGGAAAAGAAGCCGCGCTCGACCACCTCTGCTCGCTTTGCCGATGCGCCTCTGCCTCGCCCCAGGTCCCAGCAGGTGCTGTGTGATGGTGCGGCGGGCGGCTGGCTGGGTGCCTGGGTGCTCTGTTTCTCCCACACGGTCACATCAACTCATGCTGGCCAGCTGCCGCATGCGCACGAGAGGGATCGAGGAGATCGACATGGTTTTCTTTTCCTTAAAAAAAACATTTAGTCACCACTTTGCCGATCGATCGAATTTGTCGTCATGTTTGGAAGGTTTTCTTTTAACCTCTTCGGTCATTGGTCATTTTGGCATATCATTAACAAATGAATTGTGTCACGCTACAGCTTTCGAAAGCCTGATGCCAGCGTGACGATGTGAAAAAAAATGGGAAGCGATTGGAGGATCGGAGTACGCTCGTGCCGGTGCGCATACTGCTGGTCTGCTGCTAGTAGTGCTTGTACACACATCCCTTCTCGAGAGAAGAGAGACCATTGAAGGGACGTGTGGATGAGAAGCGGATACTCGACATTGTTTTGGCGGCGTCTACGTGATGATGAGCTAAATAGTTAAGTTAATTCACCGCGCACCAGCCGCTGGGATGGACATTTCTAACCTGGAACGCGTTCGTGGGAAAGTGGGTGTGGTTCATCGAACCTAGCCATGCACGCATCCAGCTGGTGGTTACAGTGCTCGATCCGAGCTAGCGCGAGCTACGGACGATCGGATGAACCACGCAAGGATTTGATAGCATACAAGGAAATTAGTTTAGGGTACTCCTCAGGGGTAGCAGTCTAGCAGTAGCAGCAGAGTAGTGTACGTGAGGCGAGGAGGCGGGCCATGCGTCACTTCGGCGGCGGCGGCGATTGATGGACGAGGTGCTGTCAAGCCTGGCAGCACTGTCCGGCGCGGCGCGCGGCGGCAGGTGGGTGCGGCGTTTCCGAGTCGCCGCGTCACGCATTCACTCCCATGTCGTACGCGGTTACGTTACGTCGTCGAAACTTCTCGCGGCTGGCCTGTCAGCGGGCCCACGTCCCAGAGTCACCAAGCCGGAGGAATCGGGTCCGAGCTAGCCTACCCGTCGAGGCTGGGGTCTGCTGCAGCCTGCAGGTACGTGCGCGCGTCGGGCGGCGGCGCGAGGCTTGCGCCCTGCTGGCTGCCACGCATGAGTGACATGAGGCTGTGGAACACTACTCGGTATTGTTTAAATTTGTTACGTTAGTTTCATCATTAAAAAAAAGGTTATTTTTGCTAGGGATTTCGCCAGAGGGTACGCGCGCGCGCGCGCATGCATGACTCACGCGTTCCGCGTGGAGCGTGTTGTATATCTTCACTTCAATCTTCTAGATACATAGATTGAGGACTACCAGCTAATAGCGCGCATAAAACATGGAGTAGCTAAAAAGGCAGATCACCGCGCCACCAGCACATTATCGTTTATATACATGTATATAAAAAGAAAGAATGCACCAGGGGCTTGCCAATATGAAACGGCCGGATGCTAGTTTCGTCCTAGTAGCTCCGTAGTGCCCACTGCCCAGCCGGGCCGGGCAAAGCCAAACCGAGAAAAAAAAAAGACAAGTGTTTTTTTCAAGCAAAGTTCACTAGTGTAGGGAAAATCAAGAGTATTTGTAGTTAAGCACGATGCTTGAGTTGGGCAGAATGATTCGATCGGATGCTTAACGCAAGATGCTCCGACTTCATAAAAAACAATGACTACTGCTGGTACTAGGACTAGTCTAAGACTGTAGGTCTTTGACTAACGATGCATGAGGTCTATCTAATCTTGATCGCTCCTGGAGCTGCGGTATGTGACACTCGGGTATTGGCCTCGAGGTACCTTAACTTTTTCTTTACTTCAATTCCCACTTCATCCCCAACTCTATTAACCCCCTTCTCTCCTTCCACTGCACCAAATCAAGCCTCCAGAGAGTTATAGGGATCTAAGGATTTCAGATTTAGTTAGGGTCAAGGATTTGGAGGTTTACAGGGAAGCCTAACACTGCATTGGAGCGATTGGCGGGTGGAATCGGGAGACTAGCAGGCGGCAAGGACGTCACCGACGAAGGTGGCAAAGATAATACGGGGAGGAATGTGAGAAAAACTTGCTTAGAAGGGTTAATGTGTAGTGCGGTAGCTCTAGAAATATAAGTAGTAGTGGCGGAGCTAGGAATGGAACGTAGGGGGCCAATTTGCCTAATATGAACTTTATTCCATCACTCAAAACCTTGTTCTTTGATTTGTGAAGACATCAAAATCACGAAAGAAGACAATACGCACGGTGGCTGCTCTCTGAACACTCATACCAAGAAGGAAAAACTAATTGAATTGAAAATGGCACTGATGCTCGATCTAGAAGCCTTAATTCTTCAGTTTGGGTTGCAGGACCTAACTTATAGTATGCAAGAGCTGGAAGTTGCTTTCTAATATGGCTAACGATGCATCTTGCTCATGAGATCTAGAAGCGAGGAGAACAAAATTACAAAAGAAGCTAATAACAATATGCTCACACTATGAAATGTGGATTCGATTGGGAGGTGTGGCAGGCTAAGAGCGCGAAGCCAGCATAGAGCAGCGGAGGCGGGCGAAGCGGCGAGCCAGCAACGTATATGGCCACATGCTCTAGCGGCCAACTATAGGGTGACTGCTGTAGCGAAACTGATTGCAAAAGAACTACAGGATGCCCTACCATGGACCTCTTTTCCCAATCGTTAGCCAGTTTACTAGGCTATCATGTTACGGGTCTCCAGCTTTCATGTAGAAGCGTGAAAAAATTATTTTGGCCAGGGGGGCGTGGCCCACGTTAGCCCCCACGTAGCTCCGCTGGTGATAAGGAGGCAGAGCAGGTGAGCTGAGCCGACTGCTGCTTGGAAGGGGCAGCAAATTTAGGTCCTATTTGAAATAGCTTATGTGAGAATCGATTTTCTAAGAATTAGGATTTCCTAAGAAACTGCTTCTTAAAGAATCGTTGTTTGGAGAATCTGGGCGTTTGGCAAACTTGATTCTTATAGCGAGATTTTGTCCTAAGTATAAGATGATATGTCTGCCCTCAAGGTTATGGCAATTCTTTTTTATTTGCTGAATAAGTGTGGTGTTTTTTGCACAAATTGTTGATATTTTAAATTTCAGGTAGTATTAATTTATGTAAGTAAACAATTTGACTATAACAAAGTTGATTATATTTTCTCCCTTCAATTCTTAGCACCAAGTTCTTTTTTTTTCACAACGCAAGCAACCTGGGAAATCAATTCAATTTTTATTCTTATTACATCCATATCATAATTTGTAGCACAAAAATTAGTACTCTGACGAGGACGAAACATAAAACAAGAATCGAAAAGTCTGATGATAAGCACATGGTAGCAAATCTCTGATGCGATTATCAGTGGGGCGCATGAAGGGATGCGAGATCTGAATTCTGCAGTTGAGGTACAAAGCGGCAATGCTTGGCCGAGGGATGGGGAGGACTGGTGCAAACGGGCAGGGAGGCCCGAGTGGCGGCCAGAGGGGTGAACGCAAGAGCGGCCTAAGTCGAGCCCAAGGGCGGCGCGAAGCAGCAGACAAAGGAGCCCCCTTCCCAACGGCCGTGCTTGGGCGAGCAAACGAGGTCCTGGTGAAGGGGATGGGCGCGGGGGCCGGCGGACTCGGTGGCCGGATGAGGCGCAGAGGTGCAAGTAGCTGCAACAGGGGAGGGGTGAGCAGAGGGGCGTGGAGCCCTAGAGGGGAGGGATCGCGCCCCTGAGCGGCGGCACTCATGAGGGTGGGCTGTGGGAGGAGGGACGATCCGAAATCTAAAAATGCGCTATTTATACGGTGCCAAGGAGCGAGTAGTTTCGTCCCAACTTGTGGGGCAATTCAGTAAACCGGTTGTTAGAATCGGCAAGATTTTCTCCCAAGCGACAACTGCACTGATTCCTTCTCCCAGTTCATTTGTTGCTGCTGTAAAAATCGACTTGTGTGGAATTTGATGAGAATCTTGCACGATTATTTTCACGAGAATCGGCTGGAGAATCGATTCCAAACACCCCCTAAACTTGACCATGCGTTAATATTAGACCCAAAATAGAAGAAGACCATGTTAACGTGCTATCCATCGCGGGATAAGCACATCTCGTGACCCCTTGACCACCTCCCTTGCCTCCGCCATGGCTAGCAACTCATCACACCACCCGCCAACAAATCCACAGCATGTATCACCCCGTGGTGGTAGCTGCCGAGAATTCTAGGTCTAGTGGAGAAGAGCAACTCTAGACTCCAACGGTACCATATCTTAGCCCAGAGGCAGGGATGGAGCTTAATAAGGGCCTCATTGTGGTTCTTAGCTGGTCCTATGTTTTTCTCTCTCTTATGGAACCAGGTCCTATACACTGTGAAGCTGATTCTATTCTATATGGAACCAGATTCCATACATAGAACCAGGTCCCATGCAATATAATATAGGGAAAATGGGAGAGAGAAGAGAGAGATGGAGGGCTGCGGGTCCCATGTTCATAGATTCAACCTGGTTCTATACATTGGAGCTAATACAACATGTAACATCAAATCATTGCTGGGTCCCACCTTAGAACTAGGGGTGCACCTATACATTGCTGGTGCCCTAAGGACTAATAGGGGCTATATACCCCTCCCCCCAAAATATTATTATTCAGCTTAAGCACAAAAATGGATGCCCTTATCTTGTATAGTGGATTGTCTTCGAACGGCTGCCTCCTCCTCAATTATAGTTTAAACTCTGCCACAGTCCGACGTGTTTAGATTGCCGGATAGTCCAGGCCCAATGGGTGGTAGAAGCACAACCCTAAAAAGCACGGCACTAATACGATCCGACACCATGCCAATAGTGCCTAGGGTGGTGCGACCCTATGCATAGGGTAGTGTTTGAGCCACCATGCATACGTGTAACATCCCGCATTTTAGAACATTTAAAAGTATGGGCTTTTTACAATTTTTCTCTAATTATAATATAATCTTCGTTCCCGAAATATCTAAAATCCTTTTTACAAATAAGTCATGCATAAATCCTAGCATGAGTGTTGCACTTGCTTGCTCTCCTTAGAACCTCCCTTCTAAAACCTGAAGATAGAAATTCCAAATTCTTCTTCTTTCAAATCTTAAGAGTTAATATTCAAATCTAGTTTAAATATTAACTTCTAAATCAAACCCCCAATACAAACCCTCATTGATCCTAGTCATGTCATGCTTTTAATCTCAAACCCATTTCAAAGGCCCATTTTCAAGTCTTAACCAAACCTACATCTCAAACCCCTTCAAATTTGAACTTAAAACCCCCTTTCAAACAAATAAGAAACCATCTAATGCAGCACCCGCCATCAACCTCATAACTGGCCCATCTTCTATTTCGGCCTGACTGCACACGCGCAACCCGCCAAGGCCTAGCTTGCCTCTGCCTCGCTTCGTCCTATCTCCCATGCGAGGCCCAGCTCGCTCGGCCTGTTTCTGCATGCACGTTGGCCTAGTAAGCTGTTGACGGTAGTTAACACGCTAAGTTGTGAATGGCAAGCGCACGGATCATCGTAGCTTTTCCCTTGGAGTATTCCATCCAAGGTTTATCAATCCGTGGATTAGCAACGACCTGACTAGGGTTCTCTATCTAGCTAAATGGATCTAATCCTATCAAGAAGCACAAATGGATCTAATCCTATCAAGAAGCATGAATTGCATATAAAGGTAAACTCAATCGTGAGATAAGTATTATAGATAAGGTAAATAGATCACATCCATATATATGAGGTAACACAACTAAAGGTAGCATGAACCTATCGTCTTCTTATTGTAGTTCCAACCAAAGTGGTAACAATCTATGTAACACCTTGATAAAGAGTCACCTCTCAGAAAGGTAGCTCGCAAGCGGCCTACTTTCTTATGGTCGCCACTGCGAGGTGTGTGTTAACGCCTCCGGTTTCCCAAAGTTTTACCTCAAATGACTCCCACAATACTCGCCATCGATCCTACTCAACATTACACAATCATTTGGCCTTTCCCTTCCCCGCATCCTGTCACCACACAAAGGTAATCACACCGACTTCCTACGCACTGCTAAGATGTATCCGCAAGATATAGACTAATTACCACGATTACATCTATTCCTACTAAGAATATATGCTAGCTAAACATATGAGAATAAGCATGCATCATAGTAGATCAAAGTAAGCACAAGATTAGATTGATATCACTATCGTATGTACATAAGCCTTGATGATCACAAGGCTCAGCTCTAGAACTCCACCATGGCTTAGCCGCGCAGGGATGACCATGGCGGCTAGGGTCTAGAGAGGGCGTGGCAGAAATTTTAAAGCGAGAGGAGCAAGGAAAGCCTGGCCCTTCCTTTTATCCTCTCGCGCCCAACTTCATTACCAAGTCTCCTCTGATGTTCTGGAACCTTATTTTTGTATGCATGTGGGCCTGGCATGTTGATAGCTTCAGGATGAGATTGATCTTTGATAACTTTTGAAATCTCCACTTAATCTTCTTTAATTCCTCTTTGATCCCGAAGTGATACTTGTCATATCTTCACAATCTTAGCCATTAAGTAATCTTGGAGGAGTGCTTACCAAAAATGAGCGTCGGAGGGGGTTAGAAGACCCCTGGTTGATCGACTTGGGCTTCACCATGCCGAATGGCCTAGGCTCTTTCTGAGCCCGCTGGCCTTCGTCTTTGACAGGTTCGTTGCTTGTTCAACGCTTTATCCAAAAATATGCTTTTAGGTCTAATTTCTTGAAAAACAGAACGTCCTCCAAAATACAATGCATATGTGAAAAACGGGGTTATTTCAGATGCCAAGTGGCGGGTTAGTATAAGAATATGTATGAAAACACTACTTAAATGACACTAAAAGTGTGTCAATAACGAGCATAGATGCATACTGTTAGGACCGGGGACGTTGGGCCGCCGGGCCTATAGTACTAGCACGTCAATATGAAAATAGCATAGTGATATGAAAATAGCATAGTGAGTGTCTGGACTAGAAGGTCAACATGACACGGCACAATTAAACAATAGTGCATGATAGTGGAGTGAGCGTCGGACCGCCCATTTTGCCATTTGGGAGGTGGTGGTCTTCTCTTCCGATGTCACTGGGTGGAGACTGCCCTGGGGGGGGCGGGTAGAGACTGCCCTGGGGGGGGCGAGCGGCGCGGCTATCCTAGCCTCCTAGGCTCCCGATTGCTGGAGGGTCCCACCAGGTAAGTCCATGTCCGTGTATACCCTGCTATAGATCATGTAAACAGCAAATCGTTGGTCGAACTGGTGAGTTCTCGTTCCCAATTCTCATGAACCGTGACTCCAGGGCTAGAGGAGGAAGGCGCTCACGCCGCCACAACGCTTACGCGTCCACACATCAAATTCATGGCGGGCCACCGGAGGCTCGCGGACGTCCGACGCCACAACACCGGGACCACAATTCACCAAGGATGCTGTCTCCCTGTGGCTCTATGAATTGTGAATCATGTCTGTCCGTGCGTTCATCTTTGGATCACGATCACCATCTCCCGACTCCCAATCACTGCCGATCTACGGAATACTGATCAATCCAAATATTGCCTAATTCCCTTGGCTAGTATCATTCATGTACAGTTTTCTTATATAGCAGATGGTTTTTTGTAATTTTTAGACTAACCTTTTAGTAAGCTGGAAAAAGTTTCTATGCCAATCTAATAAGAAGCTTTTAAGATATTATTAGTCGGCATGTATAAATTGCTGCTTAGTATGAATATTATTAGAGAACTGGTTTTAAGTTTCATCCTAGGCTCCCAAAATATTAGGACCGGCCCTGGTGGAGAGGCGTGTGTTTGCTCTATTGCACGATGGTACGGGAATAGTTTCTTTTCCAAAAAGGACCATCCAAGATAGAACTAGGTTGCTGGGGATTTTCTATACTTTGTATCGTGACCTGAAAAATTGCGTGTTTCAATTGTGCCTTAATAAATGTGGTTCATCACTGTCAGGGATATATAGCTAGATGCTAGCATTGGTGACGGGCGCCTTGTTTGGTAACAAGTGATGTGTGTCAGCAGGTGTACTGAACTCTCTCAGTAGCAGCTTACCCTGTGGCCGCCTGGCCGGTCAGTCAGTGCACGCGCCACTCCGGATGACGAGATATGGTGGTATGGTGACATTAATTTTTGACCAGAGTCAATCGTTGTGGATAAAATTTTAATAGTTGATGGAAGAGAGAGAACCCGTTGATGACCCGCGTTGATCAAGACTAGCCGCGGATGACCAGGGGTCTAGAAAGCCGATAGAAGACCGGAGCAGGTCCAATCCAAAGCGAAATTGACTCCACCAAATAAGGGAAAGCGTGGAGGTATATCTTTAGTAATTTAATTAGTTTGTAATAGTTCATGTCGTAATCGACTAGAATTTTAGCTTCCTTCAGGGTATAAATATAAACCCGTGAGCCTTGTAACGAATAATCATCAATCAATCAATACAACATTTCAGCGCCACGCTGCCAAAACCCTAGGAGTAGGAGTAGATTAGTTTCGACGAGTTCCTTCTTGCACACATGGTTGCATCGGCTTCAATCTTAGACGTAAGTACCGTCACCCGATTATTACGACTTCTATCAGAACTTTCTAAGTTAAGTCTTATATTCGGATATTCAGTTGTGTGGCTAGTTATCGAGATATCTTAGATTTCAAGTAGAACTTTCTAGGCTTTATCCAATATTCTGCTTGTATTCGACATTGCTCACAATTATCGAGTTGTTTGATTTTATTAAGTTGCATCGTATCGATCTCTTAGTGCTATCAAGCGCTCACAGTTATCGAATGGGTTAAATCTGGTTAGGTTGTCTTCATCGGCTCCTTGACATTGTTTAAGCGTTCACCAGTTATCTAATCGTATTGGCTGGTTAGACCTCACATGCTTTTAATACTTTACATATGCTAGGTCCGATAGATCTTTACCCCTACCCCTCCTATTGCTAGCTGTCAGATCCTTAATGTCAAAATGCTACTGTTGAGAGCCGATGCATCGGCTGGATATCATCCATATCTCACAGAAGCGTGATGACGTCGTTGAGCCGATAGGTACGCATATGAGGCCTTGCTGACGCAAGCATGTCTGTTAAGTTAATGGGCTGAAGTTAATATCCTCTCATTCGTGTTACCTTGTCTAAGTTCAATACACTTATCATGACATTGATCTGATCCATTAGCTTAATCAACTTGTAAGCGGTAGGCAAGAGGTTCTTGTTACTGTGTTCTAATCTTTTAGGTTAATAAATTGATGTCAATACCCTCTCATTCGTATTACCTTGTCTAAGTTCAATTACACTTATCAAGATATTGACTAGATCTATTAGTCTATCTGATGTGCACATGGTTAGCAAAGGGCTTCTTTTATGACTGTTGTTTTACGATGCTTCTATCTTAGCCCGTTGGCTCATATAGCCTATGGCACATGCCATTAATGTTTTATTTATTCACACCGCATGATTACATTGAATACCTCTCCATTGTGATGTTTATTTCAAGAATGTCTACCCGTTCGAAAGGTTTCACCGTCGATCGGCTCATGAATTTAATGTTTACCTTGTCAATTTTCAGGTCAAATTGTCTGGCACGCCTTGCACCTTCGCGAGCAGATTTGGAGCTTACACTAGAGTTAAGAAGATCTAGATCCTAGATCCTCCATGTTGTTCAACGTAGAAGCTTGAGGTCTAATTTTTAAGTAACATGGTCTCGTGGTCTCGTGTTGTCAAAGTGATGCCATATGATGCGACCTCAAAATTGCTCGAAGCTGAAGCCAAATCAATGGCACTGATCGATCCAACGGCCCACGGCAGCCAAACAAGCCGTGCGCGTCTGTTGAAGTCGGAAGAGCCTTTTGCCCGAACAAACAAACCAAACCTTCTCGTTTCACAGATCACCGGATTAATTACATGCCGCCAATGGAAAACAAAGGAAATCTTTCTGCAAAATTGGTTTCGCGTGACCGCTTGATCCAACACGTACGCGAGCGCGCGCGCCTACACGGCCGCGGCGGCGCCGGTGGGGTCGACGGCGAGCGGCTTGGCACTTGCGAGGAAGGACGGCAGGGCGTCGTCGCCGGCCATGACGACGACGACGACCCTGGGCGCCTCCCGGTCGAGCGGCACGAGCACCCCTCGCTCCGACGCCGCCTTCTCGCCTTCGCCAGCCTCTTCGAGCTGCCGCGTGCACGACGACGACGGCCTGCGGTGCGTGCAGCAGAGGAGAACGAGCAGCGCAACGACGATGACGCTCATGATGACAGACAGGCCCAGGAAGAGGTACGGCGTCGGCGTGGCCCACAGGCTCGGCCGCCCGCCGCCGCCCGGCATTTGCCCCACCGCCTCTCCGCCGCCTCCTCCTCTCTCCGACCTCATCTCTCTCACACACACACGCTCCTGTTACAGTGGATCGGGTATGGTGGTTTGCTTGCCTGACTGACATCTATTGATGAAGTGATGAGAGGAGGATGGAGACATGAGGCGGGTATATATAGGGGCGGCAGTGGGTTGCTTGCTGTGCCGAGTGGAGAGTTTGCCTTGCCTGCGCCTCCCCACGGTGAGGTCTCAGGTGCTGCGGTTTGCCGTGCGGCTGCGTGTTCCCCTGCGGTGGAATTGTGGAAACCAGCTGCCGGGTTTCAACTTCTAACGCATGGTGAAGAACGAAGCCGCTAGGCGCTAGCGGTAGCCGCCGGTTGTGCCTTTGGACAGGAATGCAGATGGGGAGCGCGGGCCGGGGAAACGTAAACGGATCTGGGAGCCACGCCAGCCCACCGTAGGTGTCGCGACGAATCGAAAAGATGCGTTATGCTACCTGTACTGTGCCCTGTTACACGATTTGATGAAGGGTAGCAGATGGGGAACGGAGTGGGTTCACTGAACCTAGTCACGCGCACGTCCAGTTACATCGCGCGGTTGATCGAGCGGTGGTAGTATTTGACCACGGGCCATTGGCGGCGGCGGTTTTCGTTTCGACTCGCTGCATCCGGCGCTCAATTCGATCGACGCCACATACACACGGCCGGCCATGCTAGCTGTGTGGAAGCTTCTCGCGGTAACGACCGGCGGAGACCAAGCAGCCAGGCTGCTACTGCTAGGAGCCTAGCTAGGAGGTGTCTGCGCACACGGCACGCAAGGCAAGGGCTTCCCGCATGCGTGCTCCTCCAAGCAAAGCCCGCCCGCGCGAGGGCTCCGTTTCCGTTCCAAGCTAGCCGCCGGATTTCGCCGCCGCTGGGAGAAACCGTCATGGGCGTGTCATCTCGTCCATGTGTCATGCACGTCGCTGCTAGCCGACGCGTGGCGAGTGGCGACCGGCGGCCTAGCTAGCGCTAGCAGCATGCAGTGGCATGCGCAGCCCGGATTTCATGCATGAGACGACGTACGAGAGATATCACGCACCGACGTACGCACGTGCATCAGGCCATGATGACGGTAGAGGGTTGACGCATGTTTCGTGTTCGTGCCTTGTTGCAAGGATCGGTGGCCTAACAAGAATGGATAAGGACTTTTTCAAATTTTTAGAACAAAGAAAGTAAATCTTAGCCTAAATTTCTAGTGTTGCCCAATCTACAAGGTTTAAGCCTAGAAATTAAGCACACTAGCAATAAAAGAACCTAGCAAGGAGAGCACACTAACAAGATCATCATTTCCTTAGGCAAGATATGAGCAAAGCAAGTATAACTTGATCAAGAGTAAAAAGACAAGTAAATTGCAGGAAGTAAATGCTAAAAAGAAGTGCTGAAATGTAAAGATTGAGGACACGAGACAACCGAATTTTTTTTCATGGTATCGAAGAGTTGACGCTCCCCTAATCCACGTTGGAGCACCGACTAAGGGTTTTGCTCCCCTAAGCCACTTAGACTCGAGTACTTCGATAAACTCATGATATAAGAACCAATTATGATTCACTTCAAAACACAAGGGTTAGTCACAAATAAACGGTTGTTATTTATCACCGAAACACACTCTTACCAGAGGTGCAAAAGGGTCTAGATAACGCCTAGGTGCTTCACTTGTATCTTATGTATTACCAACTGCCGGCTGCATTGGTGCAAACACCCGCAACGCTTAACGCCGAACGGAACAAAGTGGAGAGACTAGATAGGATAGGAACCGAGCAAGTTAAGCAGGGGTGAAGTCCAGCAAGCAGCCGCCGGGGTCAGTCAGTAAGTCGCTTCGTGATGCGTCGTCATGGAATGGTTTTGAGCTTTTGACATCAGCCACGGCACATGTCCACTACAACTTTGTTACAGTTAGATTAGGTGCGCGCGAGTGGAGCGGCAATTAAATTAACATCCTGCACTAGGATGCTCACCAGATGCTCTCAGCTCCAAAGTTTCACTCACCCTGCGATGAAGAAACTTCATTTTGACCGCAAAGGGGACCATACTAGTAGTGATCATCTGGAGTGGACAGGAGGAAAAGCCAAAAAAAAGGTGTTCAAATGCAAACCGAAGCTGGAGGGTAGTGTTATATACTTATATTATAAAACCAGCACAGTGACTATCTGTGCGGACTTGTATTACGCAATGGCACATATGGCTACTCACTCTGTTCCAAATTGTAGGTTATTTTAACTTTTCTATGTGCATAATTTTTGCTATGCACTTAAATATAGTGTATGTCTAATGCATACAAACATCTATGAACTTAGAAAAGGTAAAGCGACCTACAATTTGGAATGGAGGAATATCTATAAAAAAAACTCTATTAGATTCGTAATGGTTTGGTCTAATAAAAAAATCCTGGTAGTGGAATAGGATGTAACGTTTTAGGTTGAGAGAAAGAGTTTCAATAACAAATAAAAAGTTCCATGTAGATAGATCGTCCCTGCTTATTATCTTTGCCGGTGTATTCTACAAAACTGGCACGGATATATTTTCCCACATTTATAAGTTATAAATTTGTAGTTTTTCTTTTAGGCTCAGACGATGCAGACAATCTCTTATTTGAAAAATGTATATTTCTATTACAATGGTCAAGTTGAATTTTTTATATCTGAAATAGTATAGATGCCCAGATGACTGAAGTTTTAGATAACAATAAGAGCCAAAAAGGAAAAAAAATGCATCGATATCAACAATCGGTGTATACATGATGGTGGGATGCGAGGCATGAAGTCGCAGCTCTGGTTCACGTACGGGAGAAACACAAGTGCATCCAATTTCATTCAATAATTGTTGTGAGTTCATAAACAGAAACAGGAATGTCAAACTCAATCCTAAAAGCAGCGGTCTACATCGTGCGCTCAAATTTGTTGGATCATGTGTGAGAGATTGAAACCTACATAATATATATAGTACTGAAACATAGCCTAGCGGCCGGTGCAGTGCGCACCCGCCATCAACAACCTTTTGCATGTACATACATACCATTGTAAAATACATGTGGACGTGCACTTTACTACTTTGTTCATCCCAAATTACAGATCGTTTTAGTTTTTCTAGGCATACAAGCACCTATCAATCTGAAAAAATCAAAACGACCTATAATTTGATTTGAATAGCATGCATACAAACACCTATGAATTGAATAATATGTATACAAATACCTATGAAGTTAGAAAAGTCAAAATGACTTGTAATCTGAAACGGAAGGAACAGCTCTAATGGTCTATATTCCTGCGCAGGGTGGCCCGTGGCAGCATAATCAAATCAAGCTAGTGCCGCCCCCTTCTTGATTGTTTCCGTTCATTATTTGCGTTCGGCCAAAAGCCAACGACCCTTTATTAGTGCCCACCACCAGCCCCCTGAAAGTATATGTTTTGACAAATCGAGGAACCGTCATTCTCAGGGGATCTGGTCGTTGCGATGCGGTGAATCGATGGGCACTACAACAACAGCACTAGAGCTAACAATCACAGCGCACATCCCTGTCGCGTTCCACACTGTCTTTCTCTGTGCGTGGGCCTACGCGGATAGATCTTTCGCACGATGATGAGGTCAATGTTAGCAGAGAGCTGATGGGAAGTTTCCATGCTAGTTTCTTGTGCCATTTTATATTAGTTAAGCGGTGGCGCGTTTTTGACGTGATAAATGTGTGCCTGATCACCCTGTGTCATCAGGATGAGCAGCTATCCATGGATGCTGCTGCAGCGGCGATCAGTGGACGTGGTTGGTGACGCGATGCGTGTGTATGGTGTGCCACGCATGAGCATCGATGGGTAGCGTCCGGGAGTGCGTGAGAGCGATGCGGCACCTGGCTTTGTCCACTGTACGTGTGAACCGATCAAACCTCTCCCCATCGTGCGGCGCGTTAGAGCCTTTTGCAAAAGGTGTTCCGTGTCGGCTTGCTTGGCAGGAAGCACCTCATCAGGTGCTCAATTTGACAGTACACAGGTGGAGATCAAACACGTAGGACATGCTTGTAAGATTGTGCTACGTAGAAAAAACAGCTTGCTGCGCACAGAGACTAGCTGCACTAAGGCAACTTCATTCTCTCAATCAATCTATATAAGCTAAGAGAAGCAAATCGTTGTACTGTAACAGTTATAGCCCGTGATGGACTGTTGTAACCCGGCCGATACAAGAAAGGCTGCTCGTTTATCTTATAAAAGCTACAATCTCCAAGCTGAATAAAGGAGCTTAGTAAAAAGTAACGTCTAGTACCAAGCAGGAAAATCCTACATCGTTGCCGCGCGGACCCTGGGAGACACGAACACCAATCAGGGTCCAAATATTTTCTCCGTGGGCGAGACGGCTGACAGCCGCAAAGTTGCGACCTGGACGGATCGGAGTCATTACTGGGGAGTCATATGCTCCAGGATATCCTGCACGGCAGTGGAGAAAGAAGGGATTTGGTTACTCTATACTGTGTATTAGTGGAGGTAATCATGATCATTGTTGGGCACTACTCTCTTCATCCCAAATTACTATTCATTCTGATTTTTATAGGTGCAAAAAAACAAATAGTAATTTGGTATCGAGGGAGTACAAGCTACCCAATTTTTCCCCTGGTTCATGACTCGGCTTCCACTCACTCCTGTCGGCGACGAGCGTGAGCGTGACGACGACTCTCCGCGCGGTCGAGGCGCCGCTTCCAGGCTAGCCGGTCGCAAGCAGTGGGTAGGTCGGGTCCACGTGGCTTGACCTGCATTATCATATTGGCACTACTGCTATGGGGGTTCAATGTGGAAGAGAATTACGAGAAGGAACTGAGAGGAACGGATCGTTCTGTCACTTTGCAAAATTCTCTGAATTATGCTATGGAATATCCTGCATAAAACTTTGTACCACTACACAAATTAAACTCTCCAATGTGTACAGCTAAGCCCTATCACTACACTACTGCTCCGGATGGTCGACAGTTACTGGTCTTATTAAGATTTTTTTTCAAATATCTAGTACTAAGTGTTTTTAAGCCTAATTAAGACATTATATCCGAGAACGACCGATGGCTTTTTCGTTGGGATTTTTAGTTGGTACAAAACCCTTAGAAATTTCTCATGCACACTCAAAAGATATTGTTTATTTAAGAAAATTCTAACAAAGCGGTTTGTTTTTTAAGGCGCGAACGCATTGGCGGATTTAAAATTCTAACCTCTGACCAATGCAAGTAATAGCATAGTAGTTACAATACAAATTTAGTACCATTTGATTTGTATTTATTAGTACTTTCATACAAAGCTGATTCTATAGCCAAGTACAAGAGGAAACTACTCCTATGTGCAAGCTACAGTCGAGAGGGGCGACAGGAGAGGTGAAACCCGATCCGGGGTTGATTCCGGCGGCTCCCCTCTTCTCCGGTGACCTCTCCGGCGCCGGAGAAGAAGGGGAGCGGGGAATCGACCGCCGGCTGTCTATACTAGCCTAGGGTAGTTTAGTTCTAGGTGTAGTTAGGTTTTCCCCATGGTGACGAGCTCGCGTGGGGCCTTTTGTTCCTCGGCGGCGGCGGCTTCCCGCGTTCGGCGGCGAGGATGTCTATATTCCGGTGCAGCTCCGGCGATGTTCCTGGTGCTGCAAGTCGGAGGTTTGTTTTCCCCTTTGATGTGTCTGAGGGGGAACTGGATCCCCCTTCCGTGGGGCTTTGTTCCGGGCTGGTGGCGGGTTCATCAGTTGCGGATTTCTTCCGGGACATCGATTTGGTTGGTGTCGCGGACTTTGTTCTTCCAAGATTTGGACGGTGACGGCCGATGCGCAGATGCTAGTCTTGACAGTCATTGCAGGGGGGTGGTCAGTGCGCTCGACTCGGGGAAAGAGAGAGACTCGTCAGCTGTCATCAATGTGATGATCTCGGGTTCTTGAGCCCGTGCAGGAGCAAGAGTATGGAACCATGGTCAAAGATCGATAGGTGTTACGAGAACAAGCATGACGACGCAGAAGAAAATTGCGTGCAAAACAAGCCAAAGAAATCGATGGGTTCCAGGTGAACGCAGCCAAGTAGCTGTACGTAATCCTTGAAGCAATGAAGCTACGGAGTACATCCAGAAGACCAAAGGCTTGCCGAAACAAACCGAAATTCGTTGAAACCGTTTTACAGATTTCAGAGCCGCCGGCGGCCGGGCGCTTTCATGGCTGACGCCACCAAGCTCCAAATAAATCCTCAACCAGAAAAAAAAAACAAAGGAAAATCCGTCGACAAAATTGGCCCCGCGTCGCCGCTCCCTTGGCCACGCGGGTGTTCCCGGCTTCGCGCGCGCACACAGGCGTAGCCGCGAGAGCCTACACGTCCGCGGCGGCGCCGCCCTCAGGCGCGGGCGCCTCGGCGCCACCGCCGCGTGTGGCCGGGGCGGGGGCGAGGGGCTTGGCGCTGGCGAGGAAGGACGGTAAATCGTCGCCAGCCATGATGACGACGATCTTGGGCTCCCGGTCGAGCGGCGCGAGCGCCCGGGCGGAGGACGACGCGGCCTGGTTCCCGAGGCCCTCGCCCGACCCGCGCCGCCGCGAGGACTTGCGGCGCGTGCAGATGAGCACGAGCAGCGCTACCGCGATGAGGCCCATCATGAAGGCGAAGCCCAGGAAGAGGTACGGCGTCGGCGTCCGCCACAGGCCCGGCCGCGCGCCGCCGCCGCCGCCGCCCGCCATTAGCTCCGCCGCCACACCTCCCCCACCTCCTCCTCTCTCTGGTCTCATCTCTCTCCCTCTCCTTCTATCTCTCTCGCTTCTTTATCTTTATCAGAAGAAGCTTCTGCGGGTGCGGTGGGAACGGCTGCTGCTCGGCAAGCTGGTAATGGAGCGAGTGATGGAAAGAGTCGAAAGAGGTGGGAGGGTATATAAAGGGGCTGGTTGCCTGCCACAGGTGACAGGTCAGGTGCTGCGGTGATGGTTCTGCGGCGGCTGGTAGTAGCTTCCGGTTTCTCTGCGGTGGTATGGTGGCCAGCTGCATGCCGCACGCGCACGGCGCACGCTGCAGGGAGGAGAGGGGAGGGGAGGGGAGGGCGGCTGCAGATTGGCAGGAGCCAGGAGGCCAGCCGCCGCCGCCGGGTTTGGACGGGTGGTGAAGCCGCTAGCTGGCTAGTTTTGCCTTCCGAGAAGGCAGGTGGGGACTGGGGGAGCGGGGATACCGGGCCGGAGAATGGCAGGCGCTGCACGCGCGCGTACGCGCTTGCCCCCAGCTAGTGCCTGGTGTGGGTGACGTGAAAAATCGAAAACGTATGGAGCTGTACACCTGTACTACACTGGAGAAGTGGAGTACCACTAACTACTAGCACTCGATCTGCAAGTACTTTCGCAGTTTTCTCATGAATATAACGAGCAACCTACTATCATACCATGGATGGACACGGCTTTGTGGATGGTATTTCCACAAAAAAAAAATATCTAATACAACATGTATAAAGATGCGTACGTGTACGATTTTTATAAGATGTATAGTATCATGAAAGCATTTTTCATGTGAATCTAGCGACATCAGTATTGCGCTGTGTTGACTTACTACAAGATTTTATTTTGTGATGTTGATGGTCGAAATTAAGAGAGTTTAACTGGCAACATGCTATAAATGGGCGTAAATAGTCCTGCTAATTTATTTTTTTTAGATGCGGTGAGATGTGAGATGTGAGATGTGAGACGATGCTGCTACCGCCTACCAGTGGGTACGTAATGATGAAAGTTTAAGCCATATGCACCGGTGAACCTAGGCATGCATGCGTCCAGGTCCAGCTACTACAGCATACCACGCACGGCGGTGCTCCGACGTCCGATCCTAGTCGGACCTAGGACGCACGATCGACGTCGCGTTCTGAATCGAGCCGTCCGTTCGTGCTAGTAGTCTAGTACAGTGTCATATAGGTTGCCCCGCGCTGCCAGTTGGAACTTGTTTATGGTCCTGGAGGTGTCTACAGTCTACGAGAATATATAGCCGGCCAGCCGGTCCATGCGTCACCCGACGGCGGATCGACCGACGAGCTCCTTGCGCATGCGCGGCGGCAGGTGGTGGTGTACGCGTCTCCGAGTCGCTGCGCGCATCCCACGCACACATTCAATTCCCCCTCGATCTCTAGCAGTGCAGTCTAGCAGGTGGAGCGCCCAGGATCAAGCTACATTAATTGGCCGCTTTTATACTAGTACTGTAGACTGTAGTAGGATAGGCGCCCGGCTTAGGCCGAAGGGCTTCGGCTTCGTGCTATGGTAATGCGTCTATTTAGCGTTGTGTGTAACTGTAGTATGAAGTTGGAACGGATACCGGAACCTCAAAATGAATTGGGAAGGAGGTGAAGTCGGTAAAGCTCAAAAAAGTAGTTCCCCGCGACTTCGGCTCCGCCTGCTACAGTACTGGTAACAATCTCTTAGTAATCCACGCGTCCCCCAAGTGTCACGAGCAGCACACATATCAAACTTTAGGGGCTGTTTGGCAGCACTCCATTCCAGAAAAAATTGCTCCACTCCACCAACTCCAAAAAATTCGCAGCCGGCGTCTAGCTCCAGCAACTTCGGCTCCAGAAAAAAGGTAGAGCCGGGGATCAGATCCACATTTTTTGCGGAGTACCTCAAAGGGTGCTCCAAAAACTCGCTTTTCACCCTCTTCAGATCTCCTCATGGAGTTGGGGTTATTTACCCACCATTGCCACTGGTTACACAGCTTACCCCTTCGTTTCTATTTTGCTAAGCCTCATGCGGACCTATCTTCTTTCTCGCGCCGCTCCTGACCTCCTGCGCGCCATCATGCCGCCCCCGTCCGCCATGACCGCATTGTCGCACCGCCCTTGCCCCCTGCGAGGCTACGCCGCCCCGGTCCCTTGCAGCGCCATGGCCGGCCCGAGCCGCCCACGCCCGCCATGGCCGCGTCGTAGCGCCGCCCCTACCCCCTGCGGAGCTACGCCACCCCGGGCCCCTGCCCCTTGCGGGCCGCACTGCCCCAGCCGGCCGCGGCACCGCCATCCCCACCCGTCGGGCCATGGCCTTCGGGACGATTGGAGTCCAGCCCCAGATCGGCAAAGACCGGGCGCCTCCTGGGCTCCTGGCCGAAGGCCTCCTCCCTGGCGACCGCTCCGGCCTGGCCAAGGAGCTGGTCGCGACCGACGACTCCGACGCCACCTCGGACCACTCATCGGTGGTGAGGGAGAGTGACAGAGTCTCCTCCTCCAGCGCCGTCGCCGTCGCGGTCCTCAGGCTCGCACCGTCACCTGCCGCCTGCGAGGTGATTGGAAAGAAGAAGGGACTCACATGTGGGTCCGACTCACGAGAAAGGAGGGAGGAGAGAAATGAAAGGAGACTGACACGCGGGTCCCATTTTTAAGGGTATAATAGACTTTTCACAACAAGATATCTTGTTTTTGGAGTTGGATCCGTGCTTCTTGCCAAACATGTGGACAACTCCAAATTTTTCTGGAGTTGGTGGAGTGGAGCTGAGGTGAACTGGAGTTAGTGGAGTGGAGTTAAAAAAATTTGAAGTGAAGTGCTGCCAAATACCCCCTTATTATCTGCAACTGCAAGGTAATGAGCACAATGCCAAAGTGCATCTGGACACGCACGATTGCTGCTCTATCAGTATGTTTGCTTTGCCGGATCGGGCGGTGCAGAATCATCCGAAGCTCCGAACCAAGTACCGAGCTTTAAGCCCGGCGTTTGGTATGCGGTATAGTTCCATGGCGTCCGCCACCGATTGCCGCAGATCAACAACGAGGAGCATCCCTCAAAAAAGCAGCAGGAACCATCCGATCCTCCACGCACATGGGATGAGGTCATGCTGGATGGAGTAAATCCTCGAACCAAACACGTTGCGTGTTCCAGCGCATGCAGCACTACGGGAAACTTTAAATTTGCCGAGTGTTTTTTTTTTGCCGAGTGTTTTTTCTCGGACACTCGGCAAACAAGCTCTTTGCCGAGTGCGAAGACA
>NC_028453.1:32620696-32621830 GCF_000263155.2 Setaria italica
ATTTGAATCACTTGCAGTTCTAAATATGACTTATACTAAAAATTCCCTTGAAATGCGATTAATTAAATAAATATAGCAAATAAATTCAAAAATATACCAAATTTTAACATGGAGTACCACATGTTGTATGTGGGGAGTAGAAAAAATTTCATGGTGAAAAGAGGAAAAAAAATTATTTTTTTGCCGAGTGTAAAAAAAAACACTAGGCAAACCCCCCTCTTTGCCGAGTGTTTTTTTTGACACTCGGCAAACCCCCCTCTTTGCCGAGTGTTTTTTTTGACACTCGGCAAAGAGGGGGCTTTGCCGAGTGTATTTTATTTGACACTCGGCAAATTGGGACATTGCCGAGTGTCAAATAAAATACACTCGGCAAAGCCCCCTCTTTGCCGAGTGTCAAAAAAAACACTTGGCAAAGAGGGGGGTTTGCCGAGTGTCAAAAAAAACACTCGGCAAAGAGGGGGGTTTGCCTAGTGTTTTTTTTTACACTCGGCAAAAAAATAATTTTTTTTCCTCTTTTCACCATGAAATTTTTTCTACTCCCCACATACAACATGTGGTACTCCATGTTAAAATTTGGTATATTTTTGAATTTATTTGCTATATTTATTTAATTAATTGCATTTCAAGGGAATTTTTAGTATAAGTCAAATTTGAACTGCAAGTGATTCAAATTATGGAATAAAATGAGTAGAAAAATGATATTCATGTTATTTGGACCAATTTGAGACCTGACCCATGAAATGAAAAGAAATTTCGAACATCTTGTTCAGGAAACACGACCATGAACGTGTGGCAGTAGTATTTTTAAATTGTAAAAAAAACAATCAAAGTCTGAAAATTATGAGATTTGCCATGATGTGATGATATAATACGTGGAGGCTGTGGAAAAAAATTGAGAAGGTTTTGCACATTTCATCATGTACGATGATTACAAACCGAAGCATCTCAGAAGAAGAATAGTAACTTTGAGAAGGATTCGATAAAATTTAGAGTCGAAGTGACGGTCGAGTTCGGTTTGACTACAAAAATTTTTGTATAGTCAGTAGAGAACCTATATTGGTTTGTGTGAAAATTTGGTATTTTTTTGAAACTGTTAGATATTTTTTAAATTTTTTTAAAAAACATTTGCCGAGT
>NC_028453.1:32622251-32689169 GCF_000263155.2 Setaria italica
GCGGCGGCCGGTGGTTGCGAGTTCCAGTCCCGCCGCTTCTGGAACTCGTACCGGCTCAGCGACGGAGACGAGCTCGACGGCGACGGCCCGCCTCCTCCCCCCACCGAGGATCCGAGCGCCGCCGCGCCGGACGACGACGACCCGGCCCCTGACGCCCCGGCGCCTCCGGAGAAGATGACGGCCGCGGCGGGCGTGGATGGTGGCCGGCGGGCGTGGATGGCAGCTGGCGGCGGCGGCGTGCTGGTGGTACGGGTGTCGGCGTGCGGCGGGCGTGGATGGAGTCGGCGGCGGCGGCGGCGGCGGTGGCGTGCTGGTGGTACGGCCGACGGGTGTCGTGCTGGTGTACCGGTGTCGGCCTGCGGCGGGCGTGATGGCGGCGCCGGCGGCGTGCTGTGGTACGGCCGACGGGTGTCGGCGTGCTTTTTTTATTTTTTTTCCAAAAAAAGGTTTGCCGAGTGTTTTCGGGGCACTCGGCGAAAAGCTGTGCCGAGTGCCCGACCGAAAACACTCGGCGAATATTACTTTGCCGACACAAAATTTCCCGAGTGCCAGATGCCGAGTGTAACACTCGGCGAAGTCGTTGCCGAGAGTATTTCAGGTTTTGCCGAGTGCCCCTGGCACTCGGCATAAAACCTGTGTCCGGTAGTGCAGGAAGTTGCAAGATGGCTATATCTCTACTGGTAGGTTGTTTTATATTACTGCACTTTTTCCTTCGACGAAAGCTATCGAAACAACTCATATACTCCCTCCGTTCCAAATTGTATATTATTTTAATTTTTCTAGATGCATGGGTATTTGTATGCACCTAAATATAGTGTATATCTAGATGTATATAAACATCTACTCCCCCCGTCCCAAATTATAGATCGTTTTGACTTTATTAGATTCATAGACTTTGTTATGCATTTAGATATACCCTATGTCTAGATGCATAATAATATCTATGTATCTAGAAAAGTCAAAATGACCTATAATTTGGAACGGAGGGAGTATAAATTTAGAAAAATCAAAACGACCTACAGTTTAAAACGGAGAAAGTATATGTTAGTAGCCCTATGTGATTTTTGACAAATCGAGGGACCGACGCTTTCGTGCCGATTCACTCCTCGTTGCGATGCGCGGTGAAGGGTGAACCGACCAGGCACTATACCAATATCAGTAGCTAGCTAGTAGTATCCATCACGCCACACGCTCCTGTCGATCGCGTTCGGCCGGCTTGGCTTTTGCTATGGACGCATCGACGATGAGGTCAACATTAGCAAATGCGGAATGGCACTAGGGAGAGTACGGCTACCTCCCTGCCTTTTTGCTCGATTATTGCGAGGCGCAATTTTGACGTGAAAAATGTGTCGTATCTAGCACTCCCACCGGCGATTAGTAGCCTTGGTTTGGCGACGCGACGTGGGTCTGGTACTCGATCTGGTGTGTGCCGGCCTGCTGCCGGGCAACGATCGCGTCGTGCTCTCCGCGTAATGGGGTGGTGAAAGAGAGAGGCAGCAGCATCGTCGTCGCGCGCGCTCGTGCCTGCATGGATTGATCGAAGTGGCTTCCAGACGTGCCATCATCGTGCGGTGAGTGCCTTTGTAACTTTGTTGAAAGTGTTTCTTGTCGGCTCTGCCTGGCAAGCAGACCGTCGTCGTCCGAGTCTCCGAGGAAGGGCCCAACAAGGCCGCAAACACGCTGCCCAACAAACACCTTCCTAAACACAGGGGCCACAGCGTGCACTTGCGACCGCCGGCCCCCCGGCAGCCTACGGGCACGTGTGAGCCCGATCCGTCACGGGTGTTGGGCCGTGCCCACACGTGCGCAACTGGGTTGTGATTTGGTTTTGGATATCCCCCATTTCAATATTTTCAACGTCAGTCAAATGTTGAACGGATCTACATAAATTATTTGAATTTGGGTTCATAGGTTGTTGAATAAATTATCCAAAATGTTAAAAATTGTACAATATCATAACCTTCTTATATTAGAATTATTTTAGAAATGCCAAAGGTTGTGCGTTGCATGCACGCAACCCCAACGTTTTCAGCATATGATGTGCGACCCTTTTTATTTTCTCATGCATTCGTCTATCTTCTTCGTTCGCTTTCCTCAACCCCCTCCCCCTCAAATCCATGGTGAACTAGATACCAATTCATGCGTCTAGCATTGGCATCTCGCTGATGGAGCCGCGTACCGGGTGGGAGGCGGTGGGAGGACTTTTTTCCTCCAATTCAAGATAGTCGACAAGAAAATTTCGGCAAATTCCACGTGAACCCATTACTATATGATTAAAGCTTTACTATTTGGAAGGGTTTTCATGCTCTCAAGTTAAAAAAAGATCCATGGGGAACCTATTGTCAGTATTTTATACCCGACAACTTACCGAGGGGTATCCCGAGGTAGTAGATTGGTAGTTGGTGGATCGTCGGACCTGTAACTCAAAGATAAAAGGTAGGACACAAGACACAAATTTATACAGGTTCGGGCCGCCAGAGTAGCGTAATACCTTAGGTCTTGTTTGGGTGTTGTATATTGCGTCCTGCGCTTGGGTGTTATTTGGTGTTGAGGATTTGATCCTCTGTTGTGGTTATATGAGGTCTTCGCCTATTGATCTA
This sequence comes from Setaria italica, assembly GCF_000263155.2. Classification (NCBI taxonomy): domain Eukaryota; kingdom Viridiplantae; phylum Streptophyta; class Magnoliopsida; order Poales; family Poaceae; genus Setaria; species Setaria italica. The sequence goes on from NC_028453.1 coordinate 32,624,852, forward strand.
GGGACCCCTGGTCTCCTTTATATACTTCAGCGGGCGGGATTACTAGTCGGTCACAAAAAGGAATTCTAGTAGGATTACAAGGTATGAGTTCTAGTAGGATTACAGGGGAACTTCTAGTAGGAGTCTGTCTTCTTCCTTCCTTGTGGGTACTGGAGATCTATCCCGATAAGCTCTCGAGCACTTCATAGCCAAATGTAGCAGTCTTCGAATACTTTTGAGATCCTCGCCGAGTAGTTTAGTGCTCCTCGAGTACTTTGTCTGGCTGAATCTTCAAAGTTCCTCAAAACTGTCATGAGGCTATGGTGTGCTCAAGCCATTGATCGTCTTGATTTTTTAATCTTCATCTTTGCTGATATGGAGGGCGGCGGAAGTCGCACTCCATATGGAGTAGTCCTCGAGCCTTAGGTTGAATCAAAGAATCAGGTTGAGGGTCAATAAAATTTTGAATCTTTTTATTTCGTCTTGAAAAAAATCAACTGTTGGGTGTAGCTTATCAGCCCTCGAGCCTTGGAATGATTAAATAATCAATCCGAGGGTCTTTAGTTTTCACGCAAGTCATTATTCGAGTTGTATTGCGGCGTCCAGCCCTCGAGCTTATGCGCCAGGTGAGCCGTAGAAGCCACGTTGAGTAGTTATTTAGCGCTTCTTGAGAGCTAGCGGAGCTACCGTAGATGTTCTAAGTAGTAATTGACGCTTAGCCCCGAGCCTGGGAGCTAGCGGAGCCATTGTAGGTACACTAAGCGTCCTGGAGAGTTGTCGCCCAAGCTTGACGTGAAAAAAAGATGCATACATTATGTAGCATATTTGTAGAATTTGGAACTACTAAAATTTATTCAGTTATGAATATAACGTAAATGTTGTGTGTCATGCTCTTATTTCAGCCATAGTTTTCCCGAGTAGTTAGCCTATTACGTTTAGTCTCTCTGTCCCTGTTTAGCCATTGCCACTGCGTGTGAGATCTTTGTCTCGTGTACGCGTACTGGCACTGCTGCTATGAAGATCTTTATCTTGCATCCAGTGTTTAGGTATGATAGAAGATCCAAGGCTTCACGAATTGAGGCGTGTTTTGCTCGAGTAGATTAACAACCATTAAGAAAAGACATTGAAAATAAGTAGTCGGCATTGCGACAAAAAGAGAGCGGGATTGGGCGTAAAGTAGTCATTGAGATTTTTCTACCTTTTGACGAGGAGAGCGCGTGTTGCCGCGCATAGGATTTGTGCCTCTTTAGGGTGTAGCCGCTGCGAGCCTCTAGCACTCGGTGCACCAAACCCGTGGCCGTAGCCTCCGAAATTCGATGGACCAAGTCTGTTGGAGGAGCTTCCGGAACTCAGTGCACAAAACCTATGGCTATAGCCTCCGTAATTCGGTGTACCAAGCCTACGGTTGTCGGTTAACATGCTCCAGAAATAATTAGCAAAGTATAGTTCTGGAGGGTAATTTCCGTCGAGAGGCGTACACAAAAAAATACTCGGCGCGTTGCCCTGCATGCGGAAAACAAGTCAAAAAAATTATATGAAATTATTAAAAAAGTGACTTAGCTTGATTTGTGGATGATTATCGATAAAGCCGTGTTGATTGTTGATGAAGCCAACTAGTCGGAGTCGGACGACTAGTTGTTGATGACGTGGAACCCGCCTAGTTTTCTAGTCGATACGAGTAGTCGAAGTAGACCATCCTTGACTAGTTTTTTAGTCAAGACGAGTAGTCAAAGTAGACCATCCTGGACTAGTTTTTTAGTCGAGACAAGTAGTCAAAGTAGTCATCGGCGACTTGGTGCTACTGGACGTTGGGGTAGCAGTGCTCGCGTACATCTTCTATGTATGTTAGGCTATGATTTTGAGGTCCTGTGGTAACCTTCAATGTGCGTGTAGCACCAATCTCTCAAAATTGCTTTTCACGGAGAGTAGCCGGAGTTGATTATTTGCCTCGATCAGCACGTGACAACAGATCTTTGTCATCTTGGGAATTATGGCGTGAGTCCCTCGGTCTGCCTGATTTCCCAACTCGAATTGGATTTGCCTCTGCCTTGGTCAACGAGCCGCATGTAGCAGCCTGCGGTGGAAACCGACTCGGTTTTCGATTAAAACACGGAGCGCATTGATTCTGTCTCGGTGTAGATTTTTCTGCTCGGAACTCCGACTCAGCGACTTGCTTCTTGTCGAGTAGATTGATCTTGATGACGAGGTCCTTCAAGCTCACCAATCTTGACGATCACCCCTACCTAGCGCTCCAAATGTCGGTGTTTTATATCCAGCAACCTACCGAGGGATATCCCGAGGTAGTAGATTGGTTGGTGGGGGATCATCGGACCTGAAACTCGAAGGTAAAAGCGAGGACACAAGACACAGATTTATACAGGTTCGGGCCGCCAAAGTAGTGTAATACCATACGTCCTGTTTGGGGTGTTGTATATTGCGTCTTGCTTGGGGTGTTGTATATTGCGTCCTGCGCTTGGATGTTGTTTGGTGTTGAGGATTTGATCATCTGTTGTGGTTCTACGAGGTCTTCACCTACTGATCTAGGGACCCCTGCCCTTCTTTATATACTCCAAGGAACGGGATCACTAGTCGGTTACAAGGATGAGTCCTAATAGGATTACAGAGTATGAGTCCTAGTAGGTTACAGGGGAATCCTTGTAGGATTCCGTCTTCTTCCTTCCTTGCAGGTACTGGGGATCTATACCCGACACCCATTTAGCTAGCGGTGGAAGAACACAGTTGGGTTGTGGAGGCGAGAATAACACTATCCGGAGTGGAAGAAAATGTTTAACGGTGCTATTTTGCTGGAGCCTTGCAAGAGGTAGCGGAGGTCAAGTGTCGGTGATGGGGAGACAACAATGGAAAAAAGAAATCGCTCATTTTTTGGGGTATTTTGTGCTCTTACCCTTGTTTTGAAGTGTAATTATAATTTTGGTATCTTTTTTCAACTTTATGATTTTACCCTTAGTCAACAATCAATATAGGGTAAATATGCACAGACTAAGTGCAAAATTATAATGACTTGTGAATATAGTTGAGGACAAATCATAAAGTTAGAAAAAATTAAGGGTAAAACGTAATTGCAATTCAAAGCGGGGGTAAGATAAAAAAAAAGATTTTTTTTTGGGCGTTGGTCCAAGCCTAAAATCGCGCGGTTGTTTGGGCTAAGGGGGTGTTTGGGAACACCCTATTAAAGTTTAACACCTGTCACATCGAATGTTTGGATACTAATTAGGAGTACTAAACATAAGCTAATTATAAAACTAATTGCATAGATAGAGTATAATTCGCGAGACGAATCTATTAAGCCTGATTAGTCCATGATTTGACAATATGGTGCTACAGTAACCATTTGCTAATGATGGATTAATTAGGCTTAATAGATTCGTCTCGCGAATTAGCACAAGGTTCTGCAATTAATTTTATAATTAGCTCATGTTTAGTTCTCCTAATTAGCATCCGAACATCCGATATGACACTGTTAAAGTTTAGCACCTCGTATCCAAACAGCCCCTAAAGCAGCCGGTTGTTTGAGCTGACCGCGATTGCGGGCGCTTGCTGGGCCTTGCGATCTGCTGTGTATGTCTGGGCTCGAGAGCACGGGCACGATGCCACGGCAGCTGTGGTCTGTGCCTGACACGAGGGGCCCCGCTGGCGAACCCTAGATCCGAAACCCGCACTCGGGGCACGCGACTGCCTTATCTCCCCGAGCGATCACCATCGGCGGCCGGAACCGGGGAGTCCCGTCGCCGGCCACGCTCCACCGCTCGCGCGCGTCGGGTGGCATCCCGTCGTCGTCGGGGTCTCGAGTCGGAGCACGACACCCCTTCCGCCGCTGGCAGCGCTCGCCTCGCGCCGCCGACGCTGGCGGGTGGGAGCCCCGCATCCTCGACCCGCAGATCCGCCGACGTCCCCAGGTAATCGAAGTGCCTGCTCCGTGGGGGCCAAGTTTTTGTTAGGCTTTGTGCGTAGCTTCTCCTCGAAATTGGCTTTGATCGGTCCGAGTCGGGCACACCAAGCCGTACTTCGGCGAACCAGAACGATTAGGTTTCTCTCTGCTGGTTCCCGCAAAAAAAAATAAATTGGGTTTTCTCTGCTGGCTACTCGATTTTACAGCATCTATGGTTTGTTTGCTTCAAGCAGCGTACCATGGTGTGCCCTAAACACCCCTTTATCTCTGATTGAGAAAAGGGATCAGTTAATTCAGTCGTTTCTCACGGCCCTTGCATTATTTTCCAGCAATGATAAAATGTGAAGGGGATTTCATCATGGAAGCTTTGTTTAAAATGCTCAAGTGCCTATTATGTGAGCTGAAAATTTCGATTATGCCAAGATTATTTAATCTGAAGTAGTTTGTGGCAGAGAAGTATGGACTGCTCAAATTACTACAGATTGCCATTCCTTTCGTTCACTAGACTACTAGACAATGACATCAAGTCATTTTCAGAGGATCAGCAACCTTCCTTTTGCATGTAATTATGTAAAGCCTATATTTCTAGAACTATTGCTGAATTTGAACTCCTGCTGATGGTTGTTTTGTTATTAAACACTGCATTTAATCTCTGGGGATGTGTGTTACCTCTCTTATGAACTTACTTCCTCCATCCAACTTTGATGCGCGAATAACCAAAAGATAGAAATCCAGTTTTGATCTGCGTATAAGGTTCGGCACCGCCACTCCGGTGCTTATAAATGCAATGCTCATGCACTCAGCCACGTGTCACCCTGCCCCCTCTGTCTCTGTCGTTACACGTGTGTGTATGCATGCATCATGATGCATGGCGCCATGCACTCCACTGTCGCTATTAGGAGTAAAGTCGGCTGCGTCGATGAGTAAATGGAATACATATACGATTTTGTTATCCTTGGTCTTTGCACCCTTTGCTTATGTGCTGATCAAAATTGGATGGATGGAGTAAAATTCCTCAGTGTCTGTTAGCATCTTGCTGGCACATGGAGTTTAACCTTGATTATTTATTAAGATTTCTCACCATCTGTTGCTCGCACATGGAATTTTTAAGGAAATAAGCTAAAATTAGCCTAATTCTTGGACTTTCTGTCTCCTTGTAGGAAGCTGAAACGTATGGGGAAGGAACAAATTGTAGCTGTTCTTCAAATAGGTGGAGAATTCACCACTGATGCAGATGGACATATGTCCTATTCTGGTGGAGAGGCACATGCAATGTTTGTCCAAAGTGACTGGACTTTTAGTGGATTCAAGCAAGAGATATCATCGACACTTAACAACCTGAAACTCGATCAGTTTGCATTCAAGTATTTCCTTCCAAAGAATGATAAAACCTTGATATCTATTTCCAATGACAAGGACCTACGCCGCATGGTTGAATTCCATGCGGAGTCAGAGACAACATACATTTATGTTATGAAGAAAGCTGACAACAGGTACTTGCCTACTTTCACAAATTTCTTGTAATCACACTAACAAGTTGCAGGATGACATGAGGCATTTTTTGTTTCAGGTCAAAGAACGCTGTTGCTGACTCTGGCACTCCTACAGATGCCTTTGCTATTGTCCCAACAACTCAGGATGGGTCTAAGAGACAAAAGGTTTGTGCAAGCTGGAAGAATGTTATAACTGGAGTGGGCCAAGTGTTTGAAGGTCCTAAGGATTTCCGTGATGCCTTACATAAGTATGCCATCGCACATAGATTCCATTACAGATTTATCAAGAATGATTCATCCCGTGTGACTGCTGAATGTACTGGTGAAGATTGCCCATGGAGAATACATGCTTCTAAGTCCCCTGCAAAGAAAGAATTCATGATCAAGAAAATATCTGAAAGTCACACCTGTGAATCAGAAACAGTAAAAAGCCATCGGTTGGCTTCTCAAAGATGGGTTGCTAGTGTCATAAAAGAAAAATTGCGTGATAGTCCAAACTACAGGCCAAGAGATATTGCAAATGATCTCCAACGGGAGTATGGACTATGCCTGAACTATTCACAGGCTTGGCGTGGAAGATCAATTGCTCAGAAAGAACTTTATAGCTCACATGAAGAAGCGTGCAGTCAGCTACCTTGGTTTTGTGAAAGGATTGTAGAGACAAACCCAGGAAGTGTGGCAACTGTAGTGGCTTTGGAAGATTCAAAGTTCCGTTTCTTTGTTGCATTCCACGCGTCGCTCCATGGTTTTCAGCATGGGTGCAGGCCGCTCCTGTTTCTTGACGCGATAACTGCAAAGCCAAATAAGCACTGGAAGCTACTGGCTGCTACTTCGGTTGATGGTGAAGGTGACGTGTTCCCAGTTGCATTTGGTGTTGTGGATGATGAGAGTCGTGAAAATTGGCATTGGTTTCTGCAGCAATTAAAATCTTCACTTAGTACATCTCGAGCTATCACATTCATATCCAATGGAGAACATGGACTTTGGGATGAAGTATCTTCAGTTTTTCCTGATAGTCATCATGGCTACTGTGTGGAGTCTCTTATTGAAGAATTTAAGAAACAATTGGACGATGCATGGACTGAGGAACTAAAAGATGCTATGGTTGAGCATCTTAAGAAGGCCATATATGCATGCACTACTGACGAGCTCAATCAATATATTGAGCTCATAAAAAATGCATCTGATAAGCTTGCGGATTGGCTTTTGGAGATCAACCCTGAGCGGTGGTCAGATGCCCGTTTTAAGGGGGTACGTCATGGACAGTATTCGTGCAATATCTTTGGCACTGTTTCTGAGTGGATTCCCACGAGATATGAGCTTTCAGTTGTGCAATTGGTTGATACGATAAGATGCAAGCTGATGGAGATGATGTACACACGCAGGGAGTCTTCTAATGCATGGACTGAGGTATTAACTCCATCAGCCAATCAGAAACTGCAGGAAGAGGTGAGCAAAGCTCATACGCTAAACGTCCTCCCAGCAGAAAATGATGAAAATGGTAGTAACATATTTAAGGTCTGTGATGACTCGGTTAATGTTGTCAACCTTGCCATATGGGAATGCACCTGCCAAAGGTGGCGTATTTCTGGGTTGCCGTGCATGCATGCAATCGCAGTGATTGAGCGCACTGGACAATATGCATATGACTACTGTGCCAAATACTTCACGACGGGATGGTACCGCTTGACCTACTCCCTGTCAATAAACCCCATACCTGATGTCATTGTGCCTGTTACATTAATTGATCCTGCTCAGAGCCCAGCAACACACCCATGTCCAGTTCGAACCCGTCGCCGGGTTGGCCGGCCCAAAGAGAAGCCAGCTGATCCTCGCATTGCAATCAAGAGGGCAGTGCGCTGCAGCAGGTGCAAGGGTTATGGCCACAACAAGGCAACTTGCAAGGTTCCTATCAGCACATAGTCTTGGGTCAGCTCTGCAATGTACATTAAGGTGGAAAGTTGATCGTGTTATTCTCTGCAATGCTAGTGCTTCCGTTACTTTTGATAGACTGATATATGCTCTAGTGTTCATTTTAGCTCCAAACTGCTCTGTATTTTGTCCATTGCTTAGACTAACTGTACTCAGTTTGTGAAGTAAACATTGCGGCTGACATTGTGGAAAGCGTTGGAGGGTCTGTTGTATTGCAATCCAGTTTGCTCCTTTTTCTTTCCCGTTGTGGCTGCTGTGTGGCTTTCTACCATCTCAACAAGGCCGACAATAAATTAATATTCGAAAGTTATTCTCATTCCTTGCAATCCAGTCATCACAGTATGTTATTTGCTGTTCATCATTGTTCTGACATTCTACTTGTTCTTTCTGGACATTTGACATTCTGCTGTTTTGGCTTGTTTGCGGTGCTATGTTTATCGAGCTTAGACTGAACAAGCTTCACACTAAGCATGATTTGTGCAATTTTGGTTCCGGGCCCGTTCATTTTTGTGCTGCTTCAGCATATTTGAGTCCAACAAGATCATATTCTATTTGTTGATATTATTTTTCTTCCTTGATGGATTGGGACATGAACCTTTGTTATTTCTGAACAGGCTGTTGTGTTCTTTTGATTTCAACATCTTAGGCACCAAAGGCAAAGGGCGTAGTCCTACTCGATGACGTTCTGATGAATAACTTGTCAGAACGGAGTGCCATTTGGACACGACTTCAGCAAAAAAAAAAAAAGAATAACACATGATTTCAGCATTATTCTCTCCTTGTGACGCATACCAATACCGAGCACTGTGTGCGTGATTAGCCTTTTGCCATCTGGCGTTCTGACCCCACTCCACAGTGCCTGTTCTCAAAGCTGACGTGTCGCTGAGCTTCAGACTGAGAAACTGTTCAGTTGGGCAGAGGCCCTGGCAATCCATCGATGCTCTTCTCCTCGGGGACTCCAACCGTCGCCGCCCGGCCCCGTCCCTCCCCCTTTTCTTCCCGCCGTGCACTCTCCGCGCTCGCACTGCCACCGTGCCGTACTCGTTCGTTCACCCAGCGGGCATGGCGCCCTTAGTGCGCCGCGCGCGGCCCAAGTACGCTGCGGCGCTGCTCTCGCCGACCTGCCTCCACAAGCTGGTAAGCACGTGGCCAACGGCAACGAGACGGCCTCGTCGTTACGTTCCGGATGTGCTAACACGCCTACGCCGCGTTGTGTTGTGTGCAGCGCGTCCCTGGCGAGTTCGCGGCGTGGCTCGGCGGCGAGGCGCGAGCGGCGGCGGCGGTGCTGCTGGTGAGCCCGCTCGGCAAGGTCTGGCACGCGGACCTGCGCCGCGCCGGCGGAGGCGGCGGGCCCGGGCCGTTGCAGCTCGCCGGCGGCTGGGCGGAGTTTGCGGCCGCGCACGGCGTCCGGGCCGGGTGGAGCGTGGTGTTCAGGCTCGAGCGGCGCGGGTGGCCACCCTCAGGGCGTTCGACGCGGCCGGCTGCCTCGCGCGATTCTGCACGCCTCTCGCAGGTGAACATCATCCAACATAAATTCGGCTTGTACAGTGCTACCACTAGTAAAAAAAACAGAGCTCAACTGGGCAAACTTGGGCTGTTAATTTCTTCAACAATTTTCGCATGGCTGCGCAGGGGTGGCAGCAGGCAAGAACAGGCCCCGGTTCATCAGAGTGCTTAACGCTGACGATCTGGAAAAGATGGTGACCGAGCTAAACCTTCTTCGCTTCGCACTACCATACTGCTAACTGAAACTAGCATTCAAAAAGAAAATAATGTCTGCACATTGCTTCTTTTAATTGGTGTCAACATTCTCTCAGAGAATCCCTGACGAGTTTGTGCAAGAGCACCTGACTGACACTCACCCAAGCAGCAAGAGGGCCATGATTTTCAGCCCTCTTGGCAAGTTCTGGCGCGTCGAGCTAGACCGCGACCAGCCAGGCGTGCTGCTCGGCGATGGCTGGGTGCGGTTTCTGACGGCTCACGATCTTTCTGAAGGGAACATCCTGGTGTTCAGGTATGACGATAGCATGGTGTTTACAGTTGAGGTGTTCATGCAGAGCGGGTGCCTGAAGGAGTATGAAGCAGCAACTGCAGACATGACGGATGATGCAATAGGGAGGCAAATCACTGTGCCTCAACAAGGTGAGCCAGCTCACTGCACAAGTTCTGAATGGCTTCAGTTATGTATTGCTACTTTATGATTATGGGACATATTGATTGTGCAGGTGACAAGGAGCTTTGTGTTTCACCTGTCAAGAAGAAAAGGAAGACCAGGAATGAAAATACTTGTTTGGCTGTGTATCGCAAGAAGCCGAATCATTCCCCAATTTCCGTGAAGAAGGCTGTATCGCAGAAGAAACTTGTCAGCATTGAGCCACGTCATTCATTCACGAAACGGATTACCGGCTATAATCTTACTAGCCTCTTTGTGAGCACTGAGCACTACAATTCCTGCTATTTCTATATAGTTTAACTGCCTAATAAACATACTCGTTAACGAATGAGAATTTAGTCAATTTACACTCAATGCAAATCAGTCTCCTTGTTCAGTTAAATTCTGAAATCTGTTCTTCGCACTGAGGATTTTCTCAGTTAAACAGGTTTCAAATCTCATTTAAAACATGCTACATCGATTTGAATAATATGGTTCCTTTTGATTATTTGTGCAATACCTTGAGATAAATGGTTGTAATAGCCCTGTCCTGAATTAATAAGAATCATTGCAACTTTGCAAGGCAGGTACCGTACCTGGTTCTAATATAAAAATGAAAAAAATACACTTAGAATGCAGAATTATCATTTTTCAGAAAATGCAACATATTCACTGCCATTTTGCACTTGTTTCAAGCTAGACAAGTGTGCTGTTACACTGCACAAAAACTCTACTGAAAGTCCATGTTCTACTTAATTACTCTTAATCTTCAGCATCTATAGTGGTACATGCAAAATCTATTTTTTGAAAAATAGTCACAGCCCTATCTGAAGCATTTGCAAAATGTGGTAACAATGCAGGCGGTGAAAGGGTCATTTTGCTCTTCCGTTGGTCTTGCGGGAGCATGTGAAATCACACTGAAAACGAAGATGGGCAACACAAGATCTTGGCGGGTACGGTTCAACACCACCAACACCTATGGCTACATAACTGGACAAGGTTGGAAAAGGTTTTGCCGTGAAAACAAGCTAAAAGAAGGCGACAGCTGCACCTTCAGCGTCATCGAAACAACTGTCTGGCATGTTACGATTGTGTCCAGCTAGTAGGAAGCTAGGAGTCAGTCCCAGTATTTTGCTCGCCAATTCCACTTGTCACAGGTCAGCTCATGGTCAGTGATTTTCATGTGAATGTTAGTATGTGAGAATATAGAACTCAAATTATGGTAGTCCAATGAATGTTTGGGTCACTAAAAGTCTGAAGCACAAGTATATTTGTAATGCTGGCAGATTAGTTGATGCACATCTGTAGATGTGCTAATCTCCTTTCTTGCCCAGTGTCCACCTTCTGCATCTACTAATCCTAAGTTGCTCGCTTATCGTTCGTACATACATTCTCAATTCTGTTTAGAAATCAGAATTGACAGTAATACCCAGAGGTTCAGAGGATAAGAGCACATGCTACTTGAGCTTGTTTTGTAGCAAGGGAATCCGATGCTCTGCTCGGCTCTTCTGCTGGTTCGAAGCAAAATCTCTCGTGTGACTTCAAATCTGGAACTGGTTCCTCATTACCCAATGCAAGCTTTGTCCTCAAAATCTTTCACCAGGGTGATCGAATTTCACTCTTTTCAGGTGAGCGCGACAGTGAAGATCTCATAACACCTACTAATTCTGATGGTTGCCTCGCAGAACAGTTGTGTTTTTGTTCATTCTGTTTTTCTTCAGATTCAGTGGTTTACAGCTTGGTAATAAGATGAACACAAATCTTGGTTAGAGCCAAGTTCCTGTCACTTGCCAGATGATAGTCTTAAGCTGAAGATTTGAGTAAATATTGTGCCAGTGAGAAGCTCTATCCAAACTGATGAGAATCAGGTTCTCAGGTTTAGTTCACTGAACAATACAAAATGCCTCCGATGTCAAAATCATGAAGCATAGTTTATTAGCTTTAGGGTGCTTAAAGAATCATTCAAAAACAGAAAAGGGAAACCTTTATTAGGTGAAAAGGTTACTAGATTGTACTTGAACTACTAGAACGACTAGGTTAGTAAAATCTTAAGGTTTGTTCCAGAAAGACTATAGCATTAATAGTGGTTAATCTTTTCCAAAAACCTGGTGTACTTTTTCAGAGAAAACTGGTACTCCCCAAGTACAGAAAGGCCCTTGCAAGCTCCCTTAGCTATACAACAGTCTGAAGATGGCTCTCCTCCGTCCAATGTTGTCTAAAGCGATGGCACAGTTCTCTCCCTCTCTTTTTGTTCCTCCACCAAAAGAAAACACAAAAGAACGTCGCAGATGCTATTTGAAGCCAAGACTTGCATAAAGTGTCCGCTGGATATATGTAAAAAAATGGTTTCAATCTGAACTATGGACACATATATTGTGATCTTCTCCTCGAAGTGTCCTTTAAACATCTTCATAGTATCTTTTGCTTTTCAGAACTATATATAAAAAATGGTTTCAATAATTGGTATTTGTATCGCGCAAATTTAAATTTGATCTGATCATGAATTCATGACCACAACTCCCTCAACTGCGATAGTTGTGGGAGCAGGAAATCTTGCAGATGTCTCACAATTTGCACAGTTGAAAGAGAGAGTGTTCAAGTATATGCCTTGGGAATTTCTACTTTCTCAGAACGATATCTCCACCATCTCTTGAGAATATTCAGATTCACCAGTCTTGTTCACAAAATCTGCGGATTGACAGTCAAAGAAACAGAGTAATTGGTAATTGCACCCACCCGGAGAATGTAAGCGGTATAAAGTGGCCCTGAGTACCGGTGATTCGGCGCCATTGGTGTAAAGCGACGATCTTTTCGGATCATTTTTCAAGAAGAGGTCCAATGAATTGTCACAAATCATTGGCTCGTTCTTATCTAACAAGAGGACATTTGCCATGGGAGGATTCGATACCTCTAAAGTTTCTCTCGAGAATACTTGATACCCCTAAATGATGATGGCTAGAGGGGGAATTTCGAACGTTAACGGAAAGAAAGGATGAGAGCTCAGAGACAAATTCATGTGATCCCTGTAAGTTGGATCGAACCTTTTGCCGGGAAAAGCTTGGTTCACATGTTCTCAAGAGCTTGGATGCTGGCGATCCTTGTCGACCGTGTTGTGTGTATCGATTCAGGTTTAAATTTGCAGTTTTAGTTGAATTAAGACAAAATTATGTCAAATCTGATTTGTATTGCGATGGGTTTAGATTGCGGCCGAACATACGCAGAATGAAACAAATTGCAGGCAACACATCAAACAACACATCAAAAAAATTTGTGCTCGGAATTCAGAATCAGATTGCCAACTTGTGATGGCATGGAGGAAATGTCACGGCAGCGAGTACAAAAGGTGATTATAATCATCTAACGTGACACATTGATCGGCCGAGAGACATGGTTACATTGCTAGGCTGGAACACGGTTCTGGCCTATAAGATACCACTATACATGAAACGGGGACAAGTTCACGGGGCAAATGTTGTTCCTCACCAAACTTTTGTCGGAGAAGATCGCCATACTTTCTCATTCTATTATTCTTTAGCGGTGCATTTTGTGGTTAAGTAGTGTTTTAAACCGCGAGTGGTACGTAGCTGTAGAATATGTTCATTGCACTGAAAAGACTATACGATCGACAACCAAAATGGCACTCCATTTGTGGGCAGAAATTCTTTTCTGTTTTGTAGCGCGGACATTTCAGAGCTACTATGGAAAAAGAGTGAGCGTTTTTATTTTGTTTTGAAGAAATCCCACGCCATTCGTATTTAGAAAACAGTTTAATGATGCGAAATATATATTGACGAGCTTTGAAGAAATGATCATTTTGCCCGTCTTATTCAGAATCATTCAGATATAGATAAAAATATTTAAAAATGTGGAAGCAAAAGTTTCATAATTTTTTATAAATTTAATTACAACCCAAATTTAATAGTAGGAAAGAAATTATGAACAGGGCTCTTAAAAATAATTTATCAGAAGCAAAAAAACCTTTGCAAATCGCACTTGGATGAATAATACGACAATTGTTGAACAAGTTAAACTGCTCAACTGAATATGTTTGATCACAGTGTTAGTCTATGATTCCTAACTAAATTCCCATTTGCTGTCCTCCAACTCTCTGTTAAATATTAGTAATACTCATCCATTGTATGTAGTGCTTGCCAGAAGATGAATTGCACCATAAGATGCAAACTAAATGAAATATGTTTACACACCGTAGATTTTCTAGTTTCCCTTCAAACTCGGTTTACTTTTCATCTCACCTATAATTGGATAGCCAAGGAAGTAAACGTTTATTATTTCTGTATGAGCCATTAATTACATGGCAATTGGAGGCCATTAATTTCCATTATGGAATCACAAATTTTGTTTTGTTTAGTTCAGTTAAACGCATCATGTTGTGAACTTGTGATCCCATTCCCATCTAGGTCTCACTGATGAATTTATAGATGGTAGCATCAGCAAGTTGAACTGTTGAAGACTAGGAGACTGCACTATTTTGTTATTCAGTGAATAGCTACCTGTCGAGGATACAATTAAATACACTGGGAAAAGAAATCTGAAACTCTGATGCAGACCAAGGAGGAAGCCGGTATACTATTCAACAGTTCATCTCTTCACACAAGATTGACATTTTTTAAAAAAAAACGACTGGCAGGAAATCTGCCCGGCATGTATTGATAAAGAACGTGAACAAAATTCACATGGTTACAGAAAAGGGAAAAAACAGCACACATGTGCCTACTCTCCTGGGGATTTATTGCCTCGACCTCTTGGCGCCCGCCAAGTACCACTTTTCTCGCTTCTCTTTGATCTTTGCCAGGAAGGAAACCGGGCTGGAGTAACACAAGACTGACAAACGAACTGATGATCAGCCACAGCTCTTTTCTTGATCACTTGTATCCCTCGTTTTTCTCAAATCTTAATAGCACTCATCAGGCCATCGCAGTACAACTGATCTATAGCAGAATCACATGCCATGCCACATGCCAGCCTCTCAGGAGAAGATGAAAAAAATTAAACTAAAGTACAAAAACAGCTAAGAATTTTATTTCAAAAACCAACTTCGTATCCATTTATATACATCCAAAAGCTCGTCCAGCATTGCTTTTATTTAGCACAAACAGATTTACACATCCTTTACATAGTTACACAGATTTTAGCATAGATCCATCCATAGCCATGCATGCATGGACTTATCATCAAACATGAATAAATGACAGAAGAACCAAGTAGAGTAGTGACCATCAGCCTGAGACCAGCAGCGAGAAGCAGTAGAGACATCTAGCTAGAGAGACTAGAATAGAGAGAGCCTGAGACCCAGGTAGACTAAAGATTTCATTCGCAGGTGACCTTGCCGGTTGCATGGACGCATAGGCTGCTCAAGTCTCCACGAACTTGGTGGAGGCATGGAACTTGGCGATGAACGCCGACGCCTTCATGTCGACGTCGCGCTCGCCGACGTACCACAGCCCGTCCTCGTCGCTCGGCCGCACCTTCCTCGACGACCGCCGCAGCTGCTCGTACCCCGGCTCGTCGGCGTCGTACCCTCCTGATGACCCGAAGCAGGAAAAGCTGGCTCCCATGTCGGCGATCTCTTGGAGTAGCTTCTTCTCCTTCTTCTTCTTCTTCTTTCCTCTCGCTAAGCTTCTTGGAGCACGGACAGTTGTCAGGCACTAGCAGTGAGCTCACTAGGAAGCTGCCGCTGCTTGCTTTCTGTCTTCGGAGGGCAGCCGGCCCTCCCCAATTTATAGGGGAGGGCGTGCTCGCAGCAGACGGCCAGGATGCCCCGAATCGCCTCTGCGGCAGCATCCGACGGCGGGGATCGGTCGCCGCAACGTGCGAACGACGTGTTGTGCACGTCGGCACGAGGCGAAGAAAACACTACAGACGACGGTGCACCTGCTGTGCCGCACGGTGAATACTTGACTGCAGAAAGATTCTTCCCTGGACTTCTCCAGCTATATCCTAGCCGCCTGTTTCATTCTCTGAACTCTCTCTGAATTGAAGGTCTGAACAGGGTAACAATGCAGTGTTTTTGGCGTGATGCTTTCTTCAGATAATTGGATTTGAAACGTCATGAATAAATTATGGTAATAATGGAAGGCAAACAGTATTTGGGGGCTTCGATTCACAATCAGATGAAGTCATGAACCTAGCAACTAGCAAGCTAGTCCTGCGTTTAAGGTAGAGCTAATTTTTAATCCTTTCTGACATCACGTAATTCAGATAAGGGATCGGTTGTTGAGATGAGAAAAAGTTTATGGCGATAAGCCGGCATCTCAGAGTCACTAATACGTCCGGTCATTTCAGGGTCATTTTTTATAATTGTTGTTCATCAAGATTTGGCCTAGCTATGCGCTGATCACTACTATTCGCTACCTCATGCAGTAATCGGTCGTACAAGTTGGACGGTAGCGGCTTGATTTTTGCATAGGTAGCTTCACTTTGGTGCCCTAATTATTGTACCCCTCAAGTGTGAAGCAAAATTCTACAAGGTCGCGTAGCACTGTTATTTGTGTTCGGTCTTATCGACTTCACAGGTAAAGCGATGTGTGCAGGTATAAACGGAATTGCCCACCTTTCTTTCGCAGCTTAAGCTACCTTGACGACTACGGTTTGCCTTGAGCAAATTATTTGCTCAAAGAAGACAAAGAACAAGCATTCACATAACTCTCTTATTCCTTATTACTCTCTCCGTTTCAAGTTATAAGTCATTCCAACTTTCTTGGAGAGTCAAACCATTTCATATTTGATCAAAATTATAGAGAGGATCACAAAGGTTTATGGCACCGAATGGATATAATATGAAAATATATTTAATAAAAAAACTAATGGTACTTATTTGGTATCATAAATGAATGTTAGTACTTTATTGTATAAATTTGATCAAACTTGATATGCTTCGACTCTTCAAGAAAGTTGGAATGACTTATAGTTTGGTATAGAGGGAGTACCATATATAGGACATATACAATCTCATCTAATTGTTCTTGTTCTTCCTACCTTTAACTTGCATCATTGCACATGTATCCCACAGCAAGCTACATACACCTCCAGGTCAATGCAAGTAAAATGAGAAAGATCAGTACCAGTACCATAGTTTGGTAGGACCGGTCAAAAGAAGAACAAAACTTCCCAAAAGCTGCCACTAATCCCATTGCAAAGCGCAAGTTGCAAGAGCAGCCTGCCTGCCTAGCTACAACTTTGACAGCCTTTTGAGAAAGAGTACTTGCACGGCTTGCATTGGCTCCTACACGCCAAAAATGAATGCAGGCACACTGCATGTATAATGCATAGCATGCTGTAACCACAATGCTTTAAGATGGCAACTTTTGGGCAGAATCCTGTGATCGTGATCTCTTGATCGGAGGTCTATGATTGTTAGGCGAGAGCTATGCGCGTAGATGGATGTAGTAGATACATATTTTATATGTAGCTTGATGGCTTTTTTGTGTTTTGTCTATATATTTTTATTTGATCATCTAGCTAGTTGATGTTGCACCAATTGTATTCGTCTGTTGATCTCCAGCTGTCATCACAAAAGATCAGACGCTACAGAGAAGATGAACCTCTCATATATGCTGTTCATGCATGTAGGCTTGCTTGCAGCCTTGGAAAGACGTCACGCACTGACTGAAAGAATTGAAAGGATTGGAGATCTTTCTCAGCTAGATTCTGCACATGTAAAATCTTTGCTTGTGCTAGGCTGTTACTCCCAAAATGGTACTAGCGAAATTATGGCTGATCTCCTTTTATCTATATGTTTATATGTACAAGAGAATCCTGTCCAGAGGCAAATTAAGTGAGTGCACTAAAAGATTTGGGATAGTAAAACAGCACTGGTTTCCGGTAAATAGCACTCCAAATCCATGTATTCACAAAATAGCACCGGTATCATAGAATGGATTCGTAAAACAGCAGTGCACCTACTTTTTCTTCACCGTTTGTCATTTCTTCACCAGCAAATACACCAAATTACCCTTGCTGGCACAGACTTCCCTTCCTACTCCTTCCATCTTAGATTGAACATCGAAACAACAATTTCACCGTACAAAAAAAACATGCAGATTAGAAAGCATGATAGAAGAGCCCCCAAATGGTTTTTTAGCTCATCAAAAGTGAAACTGGGCGCGTGGATTTTTTCCCCCTCCATTTTCCCTTGGACCCGAAATGGTTTTTTTAGCACGTCAAAAGTGAAAGGGAAAACAAAACAAGACGCGGGGAATGGGCAGTAAAATCATGAACTCGCATGCAGGATGGTAGTATTTACTAGAGTGAAAAACAACACGTACTGGCGCTGAAGCCAAAAGAGAAATGGCTAGGTGATACCGAAAAGAAAAAAACGTCTGGTTAAATTGAAAATCGACCGTTTACGGACTCCAGCCTGGCTGCCCGTAAACAAGCCTACCACTTCCAAGCATGCAACCTACGGTTTGGCCAAAGCTTGGGAGGAAATGAAATGTCAACAAATATGAGGGGAACATTAGTCTTTTGCGTTGAATGAAATAGTGGGAAAAAATTAAAACAGGAGGGAAATGAGGACTGGTGCTGTTTCCAGAAACATATGGGTGCTTGCAGTACTATTTCACGAACGCAAGAGTTATTGGTGCTGTTTCCTGAACACGCAGGAAACAAGTGCTATTTCCTGGATTCCCCCTGAAGAAGGTAGGCTAGAAATGGGAAACTACTAGCTGATGATGACCAACTTAATTTACTTGTTGAAACTCTAGCATAGGTCATTAATAACCTTATCCAATTTAGGCTACTGGTTCTCTAAAGCTTTCTCATGTTAGTCTAAGCAATGAATAATATACTGCATAGTTTTGCATGCAACAGTTTTTTCTCAGTTTGTATGGTTTTACATATATAGTAGTACTAATTAAGTAGGGCTTTCATAAAAAAAGCTTTTAGGTAATAATAATATAAGCTGAGCGAAGACAAATTCCACATCAACTTAATATCAGTGCTTCCGGTAGAGGGACTAGGTGAGCGTAGTCATAGATAGGTTGGGTTTTGAAAAGAAAACAAGAATAACAAGAAAGTTAAAAAAAATCTAGATAGGGCTATGATCTAGCAGCTTGAGCTTGGCTTCTTAAGGGATTTATCTAAGATGGATTAGGGTTCGATGTCGTTAGTTATACAAACCAATCTTGAACATTTCGGGGTTTCAAGAGCTATTGTGCTAGCTCTACCTATATTCACATGACGCCATCTCATAATTATTTTGAGCTAATAAGGTCACTTTGCATTCTCTGTATACCGTATACGATATGCGTAAACATTACTTTAAAACAAACTTTCTAACGATTACAAGATAGCAAAACGGTGACTGTGCATTGTACATTTGGCATTTGTCCTTCCGGAGTAGAGAGATGAGTAAAGCAACACCCCTATAAACTTGCTTTTAAAAAATAAAGCAGTGCCTGGGACAAAAGAGGGTTTAGGAAGTGAGCTTTTCTAGGCTCCAATTACCTGAGTGGCTATTCGGTGCTACTTGCCCAAAAAGATGCTTTCCTTTTAACCTCTCCACTTAAAAATTGCTTTCAAGTGCTCTTGCTTTTGTTAATTCCTCTGTTTTGATGTTCCGATAGGTTTTATCCGAAAGCCACAAGTCGGTAACTCAGGAATTATTCCCCTAGGTTATAGAGTTTATATTGGAGATATAGTCATGTAGCTTTGAAAGTGCAAATCAATTTAAATAATTGTGTAAATCATCCTCATCGGTGATGCATACTCGAGTACATCCGCATGCTGCTATGGGGCTTAACAAGGAAGAGATGACGCAAATTTCAGGTTATGGGGATGTTTAAATTTTAATTGGCATGTAATCACGATAATTAAGCTAGATGGATGTTGTTTGGGTTGGAGTCAATGTTTGCAATTGCAAGGGAAAAGGGAAAGATAAAAAAGGTATATGGTGAAAAAAGCTACATGGTCGCGAGGTGTAGGAGAGAGGAGAGGTTGGCGATTGAGTTAGCGCCAGAGGCAAGTGGTAGCTAGAGCTTCTTTACCGTTATAATTTTGGATCAAAACTTGAACCAATCAAAAGAGAATAAGTTCAGCCACTTGTTGGGAATAACAAGCAACACTTCTTGTGATGAACTTGAGGATAGTTGCAACCAGCAGCGGAATAATAAACACACAATGCAAGTGACATAATAATTTACGTGGAAAATCTTCTCCAAACCAGAGAAGTAAAAACCACAGGGCAACCAATCCACTCCCAACCTCTTCCACTATATTTCAATAATGGGTACAAGGAGTCTTCTTTAAAACGTATAGAGATACATCTCAGCAACACCAATGCCAACAAGACAATTGCAACTTTGATACAACAGCAATAGCAACAACACCAAAGTAAAATTACAACAAGAGGTAACACTTTCAGCTTTGTTGAAAAATAGATTTTGTCCCCTTCAGAGTTCTACTCACACCGAGCAAACCACAGGGACTGGAGTTCAACAAGTGTCCCACAAGCTGATAAAGTTCTAGCTAAATTGGACCACATTTGACACCTCATATCATACTTTTACCATAACTGCGCACTGTTGAATCTGCTGCTAACGGAGCTGAAGAACTCCCCCTCAAATATAATGCTCCACAAACCAAATTCTCAAACAAACCATATAGATCAAAAGCTACAAGTATAGAACAAGCTCACCAAATTTGGCGCCAATCCAACTCCATTTGCACCTCCAATCACAGACTTGACGATGGTTGCACAGGACACACCAATCCGGATAGCAAGCTTCTCCTCCTCTCTTCTTAAGTCTCTCCTTTGTTGTTCTATGGACTAAAGTGGCTGCTACTCTCTTGTCTCTTCAGCAACTCTCTCACACCTGAGCAAGGTATATAAGAGGCTAGGGTTTGCTCTTTGCTCTCAAATCCATCTCCACCATCCATCAAGGTGGGAATCGACGGCTCATATCCTGCAGGTCGTATTGGACTCTTGGCCTTATTGTTTCTTCATGTGAAGGGATATTTGACCCAACCGCACCAACGAAGTATCTCGGGTTCATTAGGAGGATGGTTGAAACTACCATGCATGTCGAATTATTCGAGTAGAGAATTACAGATAATATCCCTTTTTGAGTTTTTTCAGTTACTCCCTCCGTTCCAAATTACAGGTCATTTTAGCTTTTCTAGGTTCATAGATATTAATATACATTTAGACATACACTATGCACCTAGAAATACTAAAACGACCTGCAATTTGGGACAGAGAGAGTACGAAGCATAGCAACTAGTACATGTACTAGTTAAACTCACAGGATGCCCCGTTTGCTACTGAGTTTTCCCTTCCATTTGTAACATAAGTGAAACTTAGCTTGTTTTGACCCGTAATTCATTATTATCTTTGCGAAACCGTCATGTGAAAACAACTACTAGTAGTGGCAAGCTAGGATCACTGATAAAGCCGAGTGGAACGGGTGTAGAGGGAGCAAGCGCTTGCAGTGGACGTTTCGAAATGGCCGAACGATGATGAGAGGGACACACGACCGGATCGAAATTGCAATCTACTGCGCTGGGCGAGATCTATTGTGGGGTGAATACAGACGGAGAACGGGTTGAGAATAAAAACATAAGATAAGCGCCAGCCCAAAAGAAAGAAAATACAGCCCAGCAACTGCCTGCCGCTCGCACTCATAAAGAGGACCGCTCTCCCCAGGAGTACTATTTACTGGGCTGGGCCAAATGTATAATAGAACGATAGCCCATCCATCGTTGGCCGATGATATCGGCCTTTGGGGTAAGATTAGCCCGTGAATGTACTTTTCCCTCGCAACGGTGTGTGGTGTTTGTATGGATGGCAACGAGCACATTACCCGTGAGTAGAGGGTTTACAAACCTGCATTCGTGGGCAAACTTTGTACCCATACCCACGCTCGTCACCCACGGGCACAGTCTACTAGAAACGTATAGGAGGTTTTCTATCATAAGGCAATCCATCAAAAGTTGGTGAGGGATTAGAAACACTAAAGTGCAACAGGATTAGTAGAGAATCTAAATCATTAGACATTTTTCCTCATAAAAGGAATCGTAATGGGGGGGGGGGCGAAGCGGGCGACAGAGGGTGGAGGGGGAGGCGGGAGGAACGAAGGAACGGAGGAGAACCCTAGGAATCGCTTATATAGTCATATGGGTTCGCGGGTTTGCGGGCACGGGTAAGATATTTTTATGCCCGTTAATTTTTTGCCTACGGGCACAAACTCAAACCTGCACCCGTGCCCGTGGACATAAAATAGAACCCGTATCCTCACCTTACAGGTTTTTTTGCCTGCGGGCATACGGGTAATTTGTGCCCGTTACCATCTATATGTGTTTGGCTCCGTGGGCTGCCGCAAGGAAAAGTAGGTAACCAAAAGGAGAATAAAAGATAAGACGAGATTCTAAAACAGTTTTTTTTCCCAAAAGAAATTAAAGGAGCCAGCCAGACGGACTGACGGAGACGTCGTGTAGCCTCGCGCTTGAATCGGTGGTGGCCTATGCTGAGCAACAAAATTCAACGCCCAACGCCCTTTCTGACACGCAGACGTGCGCATCGCTTAATTTATCAGCGGTCGTAGCAGGTTAGTAGCCGAGGTTCCACTAATTACTACCCACGCGCTGGTTTCCCACCTAAACTAATCCTCCGGTTTACTTAACCAAACTGCACCAACCGCTGAGCACGTTGGTGGAGCAGGGAACAAAGCAAAGGAAGCGGACAACCGGAAAACGCCTGCTCCGCTCCGCCGCCGGCGCGTTGCTGGGGTCCGAAGCGGATATGAGATAATGAGAGCGTGGGTCAAGGGCCAGACCGCCAGGGGCCCATCGCCGGACTCCGTGCGCCGGACGGCGTGCGACGACGACGACAAGATAGACGTAGCAGGGCCGCGACGATCTCATCATCCACGGCCACGGGTCCTTCGTTAGTAGTAGTAGTAGTACCATATATACGCACGCGCGTAATGGGAAAAGGGGAGGGGGAAAAAACAAGGAGGAACCGAGGAAGGGTCACCGGAGCTGACATCACGCCGTGCGAGAGCGCCGGCCCGCCGCAGCCGCCGTGCCCGTGCCTGTGCCTGCAAGTCAACCTGATCAGTTATTGATGAAAGCGCAGGTGGTGCGCCGGGGCAGACATCGACGTCGACAGGGTGGGCCAGTGGTCTGGTCGCCGAGTCCAGCGTTCCAGCGGCGAATCAGATCATATCGCTCGTCCGATCGGAATAAAAAGAAAGAGAAGATCCCCTGGCAGGCAGCCTCTGAATAAACTACGCCGTGCGCGATCCGCACACATTTTGCCCGCGCGCTCCACGCTCTCTAGTTAAAGCCCCCGGCGGTCAGCGGCAGCGACCCCCAGCAGCCAGGAGGCATCTCCATCAGGAGCCCGAGTCGGGAGCGGAACTTGGAACAGGATGGCCGCCGCCGCCGCCGCCACCACCGCCACCACCACCACCCTTCGTCCTGCCCTGCCCCAAGGTGCGCCATGGATACACACACTCAAGCACACCCGCTTCATCCTCCCGCCGATTCCTTTGCTTGCTTTCGTTTCTCCTATTTTGAGATCTTGAATAGTTTTGGACTCTGTAATCGGTAGTTCTATCCTAGTCCTGTGAATCTCTCCTCCTCTGCTTGGGTTGGTCAGGTTGGGAGAGAGAGATGGGAGCTCGGGAAGCTCGTGCCCTTGCAGATTTTTTAAGCTTTGTTTCCTGCCAACATAGATCTACAGGAGTTTACTATATTATCGTTTTGATGCTGTTTGTTGCGCGGTCCCCGTCCCAAGATACTGAAGCAGAGCTCAGTTGACAGGCCTTGATTTAGTTTACTTTTTTTTTTCTCCCTTTTAGTATGAATGAATGTATGATGCGACTGTTCAAGTAGTTGGTGAGTACCAGATCAGAGGGGTGCAAATGGATATACCATGTTTCTAAAGAAAGGTTCATGTTTTCGGATGTTTTAGCGGCAAGTGTTTGAAATGCTAGCTTGAATTGTTGGAAGGGGTCGATTTGGGTCCTAATCATGTAGTTCGATAAATCACAAATCCGGTCATTTTGGTCAAATGTCGATGACTTGTGGGAGTAGCCATCAAATTGGATCCGATTTCATGACTAGGCTTACCCATAGCTACTATGACTTGTTCAGGTATACTACAGCATTTGATTTTCAATACATTTGAGACTGCCCCACAATGATTGTCTAGATTTTATGGAAGTTGGCATTTTAGGCCCAATCAGTGACTAGACTCTAGAGTTCGTTAAATCCTGTTCATCCTCCTGATTTCTGCCATGGGCACATTGCAAACGCCACCTCTGAAGTTCTGATGGATGCCACCTACACTGCTGCAGCAGGGCCAGAGCAAAGAGCTTCATTGCTCTGCACGCCCAAGCACAGGGTTGCTGCCGGTGGGAGGAGAAGCCTGAGCTTCACCGCGAGGGCCAGTCTGAACTCAGGCGCCAAGGTGAGCATCCCGAAGCAATGGTACAACCTCGTCGCCGACCTGCCGGTGAAGCCGCCGCCGCCGCTGCACCCGCAGACGCACCAGCCTCTGAATCCCAGCGACCTGTCGCCCCTGTTCCCCGACGAGCTGATCAGGCAGGAGGTCACCGACGAGCGGTTCGTCGACATACCCGAGGAGGTCATCGACGTCTACAAGCTCTGGCGCCCGACGCCGCTCATCAGGTAACTGAATTAGCGTTGGATCTCTTGGCCTTGCCAATGGCGGTTGCTGCCGTCAGAACTCAGTGGAGTGTGGACTGTGGAGTGAGTTCTTGCGATGCTGGCGATGTTCAGGGCCAGGAGGCTTGAGAAGCTGCTGGGCACGCCGGCGAAGATCTACTACAAGTACGAGGGGACCAGTCCGGCGGGGTCGCACAAGCCCAACACCGCCGTGCCGCAGGCATGGTACAACGCCGCGGCAGGGGTCAAGAACGTCGTCACCGAGACCGGCGCCGGCCAATGGGGCAGCGCTCTCTCCTTCGCCAGCAGCCTCTTTGGCCTCAACTGCGAGGTGGCCACGCATTTTGATCTTCTGTTCTTGATTGAAATGTTCCAATTGCACATTCGATCTCAATCTCATCGGTGTTCTTGACTGCTGAATCTGTGATGGCACGCACGAGATGCAGGTGTGGCAGGTGCGCGCGTCGTTCGATCAGAAGCCGTACCGGAGGCTGATGATGGAGACGTGGGGCGCCAAGGTGCACCCGTCGCCGTCGGAGGCGACGGAGGCCGGGAGGAAGATCCTGGCGGCGGACCCGACCAGCCCCGGCAGCCTCGGGATCGCCATCTCGGAGGCCGTGGAGGTGGCGGCCACCGACGCCGCCACCAAGTACTGCCTGGGCAGCGTGCTCAATCACGTCCTGCTCCACCAGACCGTCATCGGCGAGGAGTGCCTGGAGCAGCTGGCGGCGCTCGGCGAGGCGCCCGACATCGTCATCGGCTGCACCGGCGGCGGCTCCAACTTCGGCGGGCTCGCGTTCCCCTTCATGCGCGAGAAGCTCGCCGGCAGGATGAGCCCGGAGTTCAGGGCCGTGGAGCCCGCGGCGTGCCCCACGCTCACCAAGGGCATCTACGCCTACGACTTCGGCGACACCGCCGGGCTCACGCCGCTGATGAAGATGCACACGCTCGGCCACGGCTTCGTCCCCGACCCGATCCACGCAGGTGGGCTTCGCTACCATGGAATGGCACCTCTGATCTCGCACGTGTACGAGCTGGGCTTCATGGACGCCGTCGCCATACAGCAGACTGAATGCTTCCAAGGTAGTATCATACTCTGCTCTGCTTTTCGACAGCAAGAAACTTTGCAACAAGGGACGAAACAGCATAACATTTGCGTCTTGTTTGATGAACTGTGTGGAACAGCGGCATTGCAATTCGCCCGGACGGAGGGCATTATCCCGGCGCCAGAGCCGACGCACGCGATCGCGGCGGCGATCAGGGAGGCGATGGAGTGCAAGAAGACCGGGGAGGAGAAGGTCATCCTGATGGCCATGTGCGGCCACGGCCACTTCGACCTCGCTGCGTACGAGAAGTACCTGAGGGGCGACATGGTCGACCTGTCGCACTCGGCCGACAAGCTGGAGGCGTCCCTCGCCGCCGTGCCCAAAGTCTGATGATGCTGAAGAGATAGCTGCAATGATTGATATTTAGTTCTTGAATCTTGTGATGATCCATCAGCTGTGGACCTTGGGAAACTTACGAGATCCAAATAATGAAATGAATGAATAAATTTTATCAATAAAAATAATAAATTTGAGGGGAATGTTTGATATGGATTTTTTTTGAGAAGATTGCAGATATGCCGTGTTTGAACTTTGAACGTGACATGATCTTATTTTCATTTGAGAGGAGCGTAACTTTTGTGAACACATTTGGTGACCCCTTGTGTTCCAGCCGGGTGGTCCTATTTTGAGCTGATTATTCTTTTAGTGATATACAACATCAGAAATGCGCCAGTAGTACCCTTTTCAATCTCGAGATCTGCGATCCTATTCTCTTGAAGTCATTCATAAGGACGAGGGGATGCACGTATGCGCATTCATAAGGCCAAACACATGCAGGGACTTTGTTAATCAGAATCAGCTAAACTAGTCTCTTAAATTTGTTGGGGTGCACTATGTGCATTTATAGGGGTGAGCGTGGGCACGGGAGTGGCAGGGTGTGTATTATGTTGGGGAAAAAAAGAGAACATAATCTTAATCGAAACTCCTAGCGCCCGGACATTCCATGCATAAAAATGACCGACGTCCAATTCTGGATAGTAAATTTCCACAGCAACATACGCCATCATGTTTCATGTAACGTTCACGGCAACACGCAGAAAAAACTTTGAAACATGGACACTAATCTTTTGTAACATCAAAACGTAAATATTGAAACAACGCAATTCACAAATTGCAACATTGAATAAGAATAATCCTGACATAGAATAAGAATAATCCTGACCAAATCACCCGTTGCAACAACATAAATAATCTTTTACAACATCCCAAATAGCCTTTTGCAACATCTCAAATTCACATATGCGCATAGCCGCATACCAAATCCACCCAGTGCAGGTTCCAACATTTGCCCCAAAACCATCACGTAGCATCAAAAATCAAGTACTGCGACATGAGAAATCACCCGCCGCAACATCACAAGAAATGAACAAAAAGAGCGAGAGAGCGACAAAGAGAGAATGGGGAAGATCTCGTAGCCTGATTTTGGCCGCCGTGGCTCGCAGCTCTGCATCGACCTACCTTGGGCGGCGATGTCTACAGCCATCCTCGCCTCCCTATCCTGAATTGGAAGCAGCGACGATGAAATCAACCATCGGAGGCTCGGAGCCACGCGAGCGACCCTGTTGCGCCTGCCTCCTCCGACGCAGAGGAGTCCATCACTGGCAGCAGCCCTTCCCCCACCCTCCTTCCCCCAACTTCTTCTCCTCCGTTGCCCAAACTGCCATGAGTGAGTTCCTACGGCGCGTCGCGGCCAAACGATGAGGATGCGAGCAGCTCAGATCTGGGATTTGGAGTTGCATGAGCTTTGATAATGGAGAATCGAGGGGATTTTTTCCGAGAGAGAGAGAGAGCCGGCTAGCAGAGAGGAAATGTCTCGTGCGGTGAAGACAGCGAAGTCCCGGAGAGAAAAGGAGGAGACGGGCGGCGGTCCTTGTGGGTCCACCGGAGCAGCGCGTCCGACGCTCGGATGCTAGCATTTCGGCTTTGCCGTGCCATCCATGGAGGGGGCCAGCCAGAGATGCACATCTCCTTGATCCAGTTAGCCAGCTTGTAGTTCTAGTCAACATTGACAGCGTGTTGGTAAAATTACAAATCATTATGGTCATAAGCAGATGGCATCTGAGAGTCATTAAATTTACATGGAGCAGCTGCAAATAGGCTTTAGGTACCTTCGAATCTTCTGATACATCATGGAAGTTAGTTACTGATGTGTGCACCTGGTCCATCCTATGAGTTCTTTCTGAAGTCCAGTTCGTAGCACTTTGTCATCTATCATCTCTTTTCAAGAACAAGCATCCTGTTGAAAATTACCTGCATGATTGACTGATTGTAGAGAGAGGCTCTTGTGCATAGCTAGTTAGCTTCTCTCTTCTTCTCCTACCTGTCCGATGCTGACGATAGTTTCGGTGAAAAATCGCTAGGCCTGATTCACCATACTCACCCATGGGGATCCTTCTGTCATAAGCATCATGATAGAGTTGTAGGTGGTCTCATGGATTCGAGGTGATTACATACCGATGAAATAAGACTGGAAGAGAATCTCAGTGTATCTGAATCTCTCTGCCCCGATGGTGATCAGCTGTCCATTAGGCAGCTCATAGTTGTTGTCCGCAGAGGAGTTGGTCGTCACCTACATGGATTGGTTGTTGCAGATCCATGCCCTCATGCTTCTGAAACTCCTTGTTAGCTTTAGAAATCAATTTAGGTTGGTATAGCTGTTTCTATTGCTGAAACAATTGTGTCAATAACAGTGCATATAATCGAAGTATTTGTAATGATTGGTTTATGAGTATAATCTATTATCTGTCAAGCAAGTGGTGCTTTGCTTTTCAATTCCAATCACAGCAAGGAGGATGAGAAAAAAAATAGCTAAAAGTGCCAATTTGGTCCGCTAATTGGTGAACACAAAGATTTCAATTTAACAGTAGATGTTAAATTCCAGTCTTTGCATGAGGAAAAATATACTCAGATACATATGCTTCCTTTCTATATTTTTAGCCTAACGTTTAGTGAGTGCAAGGAGAGCGCATTCCAATATTACAATTTATTAATTCATATAGGTTTGGGCAGAGTCATGTACTTAAATATTGGGCCAATCTCTCTTTTTTGTGTGTGTCGTAGTTCTCCTTCTGAACAAATGCAATGAAATGATCAGTGCATACCTGTATAGCATGAACCTGCTGAACAAATAAAAAGCCATGTTCATCAGTAGGAAGGCCTCCTCAATTGTTGTACAGGATTTGCTTGGTAGGCTCTGAGCTCATGCAGACTGTTTCTGAAACCTGTCAGAACAAAGGAACCTCAGATGTAGTCCACATGAGCAAAGAACAAATCCAAATTACGCATCCGTACTGCATACCAGACTACCTGTACGGGTTGCATCACCGGTAATAATCGTGTTTGAGCTAATGAGCTTCAGCACCAGCGCCTGCGCGTCCGATCCCGACGGCACCTGCCATCGTATACGACAGCATCTGCAGAAGCATCGTCAGACATCTGGGCGGCGGCGCCTTCTGCAGGAGATGGACGGAACCTCAACATTGCAAAATCTAGGCGGACGGTCGGAACAGGAGATCTGGGTAGGCGTGGAAGTGGTGCCTGCGCGCCTATCATCCACTCCTGCTCCCCCACGCGTTCCGTGGTTGGATCGTCGCCATCTTGTTCCAGCTGCTGCCCGGCTCTGGCCTCTGGAGCTTGACATTTTCTCAACCAGCTACTTTGTCGACTTGGGAGCTGCCCCCAGGAGTTGCTCGATCCTCCATGTACTCGGCCCTGGCACACGAGCCGTTCGCGCGGGGCGCCAAGGGAGGACGGTTGAGGGAGGTGCGGCCGTGTGGGTGGCATGGCAGGAGTAAGGTGCGGGTGGCGAGGCTTGCTGAGGGCGGAGACCAGTTGGTGCTACGGGAGGTGGAGGACGACGCAGCGACTTACGGGCGGCGGGGATGACGGAGCACCGGAGGAGATGGAGGCAGGCAGCGCGGGAACGGGGAGGCTCGAGAACTCTCTGGAGACGTCAGATGCGGTGCCCGTTTTTTAACATCCGATCAAAATCCGACGGTGATCAAAAGGAGGCGACGTGGCCGAATCAGGGGTGAGATTGCGTGGTGCTGATTTCGTCCACTGGTGATGATTTGGGCGCGCGGGGAGCCATTGTTCTTCATTTCATAATTAGCACTGCATTGGGCATGCAGGGAGGGAGCGAGCCAGTGTCTTTTCATTTCATGGTTGGCGACATCATTGATCAAATGCAGGTGTTGTCCATAAATTCATTGTATGTGCATTGCATCATTGATCCAGTAACTTGGTACCGAGTTTAGTGCTGGTTACCTAGGAGTACTTGAGGCGCTCATATGCTGATCTTCCACACTTCCATATTTACCAGGTCTGAGCACCTCAGGGCACATGCAACTAAGCAAGGAAGCTATCAGTTGCAGATATACACCGGTTTTAATCCTGTTACTTCGGGGCAGCTGATTTGGAATAGGTAGTCTACCATATATATTCACAGATTTAATGAGGCTTCGAAACTGTCCGAACTCTGAAATATCAGTATATACTCGAAAGATTTGCCAATCTATTCAGCCATCCAAATGAGTCTCCTTATTGGAAAAGATAGGAAGTGCTTGAGGCCAAAGTACTCTACGTCCTCGTTAGCTGCAACACACCACAAGGGAACATGTCAATCAATATTTTGTTTTTCTTTTGCTGTTGTAGGAACGTGAAAACATGGACAGTGGAAACCAACCTGTTACATCCTTTTTTTTTTCTGGATGTGGGGTTGGTTGAAATTGCATTCATTGGCTTTCAATCTTCCTATTATATGCGATTTGCATTAGTTATAGGATCAGGATCTTATCAATCAAGTATAAGCTAAATGGAAAACCGAAAACTGGTGCATGCTAATCATTTTTTGCGGGTTCTGAACATGGTGCCTCTGTAATGTGCAAGTATCTAATGCCGTACAATGATTTCTTATTGATTAATGTTGTAGGAGCTGATACGCACCATTGTAGGTTTGCATGCTCTAATTCAGGCATAAATAGATAGAACCAATCGGCAAATAGCCTTATAAGTGTGGCAAGGTAATTGGTTCGTTTTGAACTAATCAAATTGTAGTACTCAAATACATCTTTAACATGCTATGTTCATTCTGTATGCAAAAGTGAACTATTCATTTTTCCCATTCAGAAGAACCAAACTAACAAAGTGGAACAAAAACAGGTTTGTACAGTGAAGATGATTCATGTGTGCTAAAACTCTTGTAAGTTGGAAAGGAAAGTGAGATAGATCCCATGAAGAAAAGAGGCATATATCAGATAGTTCAGATTTGGATGCAAACCACAGATGTGCCAAGAGGAAAGTGTTTAACTAAGAGTCTGAGAATACTCCATACGTAGAAAACTTTTGATCTAGATGAAAATACGCATGATTTA
Organism: Setaria italica; assembly: GCF_000263155.2. Lineage (NCBI taxonomy): Eukaryota > Viridiplantae > Streptophyta > Magnoliopsida > Poales > Poaceae > Setaria > Setaria italica. The sequence continues at coordinate 32,655,445 of NC_028453.1, forward strand.
TTTCTGAATATACTACATGACCACCGAATAGTGTCACGTACACACCTATCTACGATCAATCAGCTTAGCAATCGCTTGCAGGTTATTGCAAGGAAGGTAGAACATGGTTACTATTGGCCTGATATGTGTCCAAGCAAACAGAAACAAGGTTCAATTGCTAATGCTGTCATGCTACTTCATCGACACAAAATTAGGCACATAATATGTGATACGGAAAACTTCATGTTCCAAATCAGGAATTACCAACTCCCTAGTCTAATAATACATCACAGGAAAAATTTTCTCAGCGATATAAGTTATTCGTACAATATCATAGCATCTTTACCTATGCTGGTTGCACATATTTTTCTATCATTACCATATCATGCACCAAGGTAATACTAAGATAAAGCGACTAATTATAAAGATGCCATAGGGAAATCATTTCCATTTCAATCTGGAACTACCTAATGAATGCAGCCACAAAAGGCATAGCAACATATAGTCCTAATTAGCTACCATTCGCATAAAACAGTTGTGGAGGGAGAGAGAAAAAGATTCCATGCCTGTTATGTTGCTGCTCATACCAGTTTTCTAGCCACAATCGTTGCTTGCTGCTGACTGCACATCCCTCCATCAGTCCATTGTATTTCCCATAATCACTATGTATATTCCCTGACACCAACGAACAAATAGAAAATAAGCATGTTGAAATAAGGGAGAAAAAACGGAAGAGAAGCTAGGCAATAGCTCTCACACAGATGTAAAGACCAACACAGGTAGCCTGAGTGGTATTTCTTTTCTTCTTTTGCAAATGTTTACATATGTCATTAACATGGCAGCATACCACAGCTGAATAAACCTATGGTGTTTTTATCTTGTACGTAGATAGTGCCAAGGATTATTCTCCAACAACAAAAGCACTTGATGTGTAGAGGAATGTCTACTCTAGATTCATATAATTCTATTAAATTGGAGGGCTTGAAGGGAACATGCTTCTGAATGATCCTGTGCTAAATGTGGAAAATGAAAGAAACTATTTTCGTTTAGAAATGATGGCAGTTACTAACTTACGCATTGTCCATACAAAACTTCTGCACCAAAAAGAAAATAAAATAATTAACATTTTGACACACCAAATGAGTAGAACCATAGACATTTTACAGAAGAGATTTCTATAATTTGAGTACTGAATTAAACATATTGAACAACAACATGCAGTGATCCATTCAACGTTATTGCCTAAATAAAATAGAAAACACCACATATTTTGTTCAGATACAAATCCACCTCGCTCACCTTTCCGGCATTTTATCATACACCTTGAAGACAATATAGAACTCAGGATCATCAAGATTGTTGCCTTACTATAATAGGCATTTCACATTTGATTTGCCGAGCAAAAGTCACCAGTCAAACCGAGAAAATGAAAAGGAAAACACTATGGCACACAAATCAGTACAGCAGGCATTACCTATCATAATTCATAACCTGTCCAGTAATCTGCATTTACAAGGCAAAACATATACAAAGGACAGAGGAGAAGCAATACCTCAGCCAGGTGCTAACCGGAGAAGTGCAGAACTACACAGAGTATCGAGACTGAAAGAAGATCGAGGAAGGGAGAGCTGGGGGGCCATAGCAAGGCTCCACCCCACGGCAAGTGCTGCAGAAAGGGTGCGCGCGCGTGCGAAGCCGGAGAGAGGAGGGCGAACGACGGCAGGAGCGTGCGCGCGACGGCGCGAGTGCGGCGGCCCGGAGAAAATGGCACGCGGCGGCGGGCAACGAGAGCGCACGGAGGCACGTACCTGCAACCAGACGAGAAGGTTCGAGGGGATCAGGGAAAGAGTTGAGCAGCCAGTGCGGTGGTTGGAGGAGGCAGAGGAGGCGCCATGATCTGAGGGCGGCAACGGGAAGAGGAGAAGGTGTGGGCAGCGACGGGGGAGGAAGACGGGCGGCGCTGGCGACTTTTTTGTTTTTTATTTTTCGAAAGATTCTCACGAATAGGCTCCTGGCGGAACTAATTCCAAAAATGAACCTTTAGCTTGGCGCCATCCATGCTGGCACCAAGCTAAACCGTCTCGGCGCCAGCCATCCTGGCGTCAAGGTCTATACATAGCTGCTGACGCGAATGCCGACGTGGGGGGGTTGGCGCCATCCATTATAGCGCACGCCATGGATCTTGGCGCCGAGCTATCTACCATGTACCACACGTTTCAAACTAAACAAGTATAATTATTCCGAGAAGTATGCAACAAACTAAGCTATGGTTTAACTGGTTAGGGGGTGACTTCCTATCCTGGAGACCTGAGTTCATTTTTTTACAGGTAAACAAACGGTGCAACTTTATTTTACGAAAAAAAATCAGTTCCCTCGACGAGCGACGGGGTTGGCGCCGGTCGGTCGCAAAGATCTCGCGTTTCCGGTCGATATTGAACCTTTTTTCTACAATTTATTTTTTTCTTTATTTTTTGTACAGGTAAACAAACGGTGCAACTTTATTTTACGAAAAAAAAATCAGTTCCCTCGACGAGCGACGGGGTTGGCGCCGGTCTGTCGTAAAGATCTCGCGTTTCCGGTCGATATGATAAAATGTAGAAAAAAGTTCAAACTTAGATCTCTAAGATAAGAAGCCCACCTCTTAACTAGTTGAACCACAGCTTAGTTTGTTGCATACTCCTTGGAATAATTATACTTGTTTAGTTCGAAACGCGTAGAGATACGAGGTAGATAGCTCGGCACCAAGATCTACGGCACCAAGCTTGGCGCCAAGATCCATGGCGCCAAGCCCCCACCACATCGGCATCCGCGTCAGCAGCTATGTATAGACCTTGGCGCCAGGATGGCTGGCGTCGAGACGTTGTAGCTTGACGCCATCATGGATGGCGCCAAGCTAAGGATCCATTTTTGAAATTGGTTCCACAGGAGCCTATTTGTGAGAATTTTCGAATAAAAAACAAAAAAGTCGGGCGGCGCTGCATGGTTTTAGACGGGGAGATTTTTTTTCCTTGCAATGACGCGTTGACGTGGGTCGTACATTAAAGCGACGCTGCGGAGACGATGGCCAATCCTGAGCGCCGATCCAAGGTACACCGACGTGGATGCTGCGATTACTCGCCGAGGTCGCCTCGTTTGTTATATATTCTAATTAGAGATAACCTTTTTTTGGGAGGAGCATAATCTTGATAACTGAGCAGAGTTCCATGGACTGGGCCTAATGCTGCATATTCCCCATATCGGCCGGCCTTTTTCTTTCGGGTGAGCAATTTTATCTACTAGGCCGGCCCAAAATTAGAATCTCTATCTTGTCTGTACTCAAAAGCCCAAAGAGGTCTCCAAGCCGTCGAGGCCTCGAGGGTTTCGACTTTCGACTCGGGATCTGTCTCCGGTGCCGGCGACCTGCGACGGCGAGCTCCTCCACAGTCTCCTCCCCAACCGCATCCACCTCAGGCGAGGTTTCTCCTCTCTGATTCAGGTGAGCTCGCCAATCCCCTGCTCCTCTGCGTTCTCAGCGGGTTCTGGATGGAGGGGCTCTGACGGCGTCTGTGGGTATCAGATATGAAGAGGGCGGCGCCATGGGAGGAGCCCCAGGACGTGTCTTCCGGCGGTTCTTCAAGCGCGGATTCCGACCAAGAGGCCGGGAAGGGTAAGTTCGGGAGCGTTTCCAAAGCTGCTGCGGCAGCAGAAGGTGAGAGGTTTTTCTTTTTCTTTTTCTTTTTCTTTTAAGGTAGAAGCCTAGAAGGTGAGAGCTATACTGTGATTTGTTGACTCCGGGTACACCAATCTCTTTGCATATGCGTCCACTACTCCACTGCGATTATTGAAATTTATGTGCTCTGCTTTGGCCCTGAGATGATTGATTGCCCAATTATGAGTAGGCTGGTCTGTGCGTTGGTGAACTGTGGTCGCTTGTTCACCTTTCACCTTCCCAATGATGCAACATAGGTTATAGGCTTTGTATTGGCCATCTGTAAAGTATAAACACATATTACTTTCTATCTCTGAAGATTGTTTCCCAATGGAGTGCTGTTGACACTATTTGTTGTTATTAGATACGAAGAGGGGGGCGCCGGGTGAGGAAGCGGAGGACGTGTCTTCTGATGATTCCCTGAGCTCGGATTCTGATGATGAGGCTGGTAAGGGGAATGGTTGGAACGCCTTTAGACTGCCCAATTCCTCCAAAGCTGCTTCACCAGCAGAAGGTGAGAGCTTTTGATCCGTGAATCACTTCGCATTTGTGTGTTTCACTCGTGGGTAGGTAATGAGCTGATATGGTGATTGCTGATTTACTGTGATTGTGAAGTTTGTTCATGTACATATCAGCTCACATGAAGACTGTTTGTTCAACAGTTTGTTCACATAGGTCATAGGCTTTATATTTGCCACGTGTACATGAATGCTTCTTTCTGAACCACCTATGAAGACTGTTGTGCGTTCAAATTGAATGTAGAAGAAATAATAAAGCAAGTTGTTGGAGAGACGTGCTTAGTTGATATCTGTTTGCCCTACAAAACTAGGTTTGCTTGCAAACAGATTGAACAGGTATCACTCTAAGAAATTGAGTGAAGTCTATGATATCTTGTTTACCTTTAGCTATCTCTATTTCAATGAAGAATTGTCAGCTTGTCCTGTGTAATCTTGTCCTCAAGTTATTTGGATTGAAGTTTTGAGTTTCCCAAACTGATGGATGGTTGCATATTAATACAGTTGCAGCTTGGATTTTCTTGGAACCATTAGGTTTTCCTTTTCTTTTTTTTTTCCAGATTGTGATAGCACTAAAATGGCTCTCTTAGCTGAGCCCAAGTTCTCACTCTCAGCTGGTTTACTACTGTAGCTGCAGATTTACTAGCCAATATATTCAGGAAATTTGTTTCTGGATCTTTCCAAGTATGAGTTTGTGCAAATAAGCAATGCACTTTTAGATATAGTTGTGGTTTGTTTTATTGCATCTTTTGTTTTTTGCAATTATAGCCAAATAACAACTCTCAATGCATTTCTTGCAACTAAGTATTAAATTTGAGATTTAGAAATGTTCGTTGGGGAAAGAAACTTGTGTTTCTTAACTGGGCACCTCTGAGACATGGACTGAGCTGTTGCAGATCCTCAGGAATGGTCTTTCTAATGTAGTAATGGGATCATGCAGGTGCTCTGATCAGGAGGGCTGAAATGTATCAACATTACATGAAGCACATTCCGGTTCCTGCTTACCGTGATTCCCTAATCCCATTCACATCATGGATGGGACTCGCCAGATCACTGAAGCAGTTGTACAAACAACCCTTGCATTACCTCACTAATGTCCTATTGAAAAGGTGGGATCAGCAAAGGATTGGGAGTGATGATGAGCATCGGCGTCTAGACGCCGTTGTCCACCCTGTGAGAGCTGAGACCCTAATTTGGGCTACTGAAGAAGTCCATAGGTTGACCACCTCTGGTCGGCACTTAGCTAGTCTTTGGGCATCGGATCCCTTGTATCATGCTTACATAGATCCAGTGTTCCCTTCCATAAAGTTGGATTAGCAAACAAGTTGGGCCTTTTTATTTTGTCTATTTTGGTACTGTTGAAGCCGACACAGTTTTATTTGCTAAATAGCAAGTACCAACAGTAAATATGAACTCCAGATGATTGTTGTTCTAAGTATGATAACTCATTGTTAGGGTTTATTTTAACATTGATTTTAGCTCTTGAACAGTAGCCGTGTCAAAGAGGAAGAAAACTGGTGGTGTGGATTTCAGTGCTTTGAGCAGGCATGGATACCGCGGTGGTCCATCTGTCCTGACAGTTCGTCCCCAGGAGGAATCTAATTGGTCATGGTCCACTGGAAAAGATCGTGATGACAAAGAAGATGCGCCTGAGTCCTATGAAGAACGGGAGCGCACAAGGGCTGCAGTAACTGAAGGAGAGAAGCTTATCGGTGTGCAGAATGCACCGCTGAACCAATTACTATTAGAGAAAGACCATAAGAATGCTTCCTTCTCGCAGAAGGAGAAGCGGAAGAGGGATCGGGGGCAGGCCAGCAGAGGGAAGAACTACGTCGAGGAGGAGAAACGGCTCCTGAGGGGGAGTGGCGTTTACTCTGGCTTTGATATTTGAAAGTAAACTGCTATGAATGCAGTGAGACTTCTAACATGTCTGCCTACAGAGGATTAATCCTTGGCTTTAAGCTTCATCGTGTGCTTTGGCTGCTGTTGTGTCGCTAGTAAAATAGTCGTGTCTCTGAGTGTAGGGCTGGTTAGCGTTGAGCTTCCTGTGATGTGGGACTTAAGTTTGGACTTTGGATATGCGTATATATATTGCAGCGATCTATATGTATTTCATGCCCTGCTGTTTCCTTTGACGGTTGTTGGATGGCATTTTGGAGTTGTGACAATGATGGATATAAATTAGGAAATGACAATCTCTCTATCTGCCTCTGAACATATTTGCTCCTAACTAGAAGGCAGACCGTCTTTATATAATTATTGCATAGTATTAGCATGGTTTGATCAGTGAGTAGTATTTTTTTAATCATGCAATCTTTCACAACTGATACTTGATTGTTTTTGGGAGTGGCCATTGACTAGCATGTACTTGATTGACAACTGATACTTGCTAATCTCCAACGACAACTGATACTTTCTTGCTAATCTCCAACGATGGACGCTTTCAGTGCATGGTGGAGCATGTGAAACCATGGAGTACTTTTGTAGTGACATGATGTAGTTGTACTACTTATCAACTTGGCTTTCTCCAATGTCTCATGATTGATGCAGTTATATTACTTGTCTACTTTCTTCAGTGTCAGATGATCGACAGACCTTGTAAGAGAAGATAAGTTTACCTATTACGTGATAGGGTATGTTAGTAGCACACCATTTATAACTGGACGCCGGCCGCTCATGCAGTTTTTGTGCATATGAGAAGCTAAACTTGTGTGCTCTTCATGCAGTTTTTGTGCAGATGAGAAGCTAAGCTTGTGTGCTTTCATGTGTTTGGTTTGGCTCCCTTCCCGTTCCAAGCTGCGCTGCTGCTGACAGCTCGCACTGCATTCCACATTGCCATCGCAGCTTGTTACTGGGTTGGCAACTGGAAATGGGAGCGCTTGCGAGAAATTGTTGCAGGCATCAGCACAGCTCATTGCTGCATTTCTTGGATGCTATTTGTTCAAAATCCAGTATTTGATTTGCCACTGCAGAAGAAAGGGAGAGTACTGTATCTCGAATTCTCCATATATACATAGCAATAACTGTAATTGGGAATGCATACTCCCACCCGGCACAACGCAAGTATCCGCTTTGAAAAGACGCAGAATGGTAAGCAGCATTGTAAGTCTTTTTTATGTTTGTAGCTGCAACCATCGTTTCTTTACTTAAGGCTCAGTTACAACCGCTGCCGTCTTATCTGTACGTACCTCATGTCATGATGTCTCTCCCCTCAACATAGATGGATGTCGATTGTGAATGCCTGAATGGCTGAATCCCCTACCTTCCCTGAACGGGTTCGCCAGGATCAGCTTGTAACAGACACATGGCCTTTTCAATGTCAGAGTTTTGTTAGTATAGTTTGTTCAGTGAGTGGATGGTTTACCATGCTGTCTCTCACATTATCTTGGAATCAAGATCATAATACCTCATTTTGAAGTTTAACTAGCATAATACAATCGATCGATGGTATCTACCAGTTAGCTATACTATTTATGAAACGAAATGACTATATGTTTGTGCTGGAGGCCTGAGAGGCGGTGACTGTAGATGCCGTGAGCGTTGGATGGCACGAGCGTTCCCTAATGAGTGTTGCATCGTGGTCTATTGGCATGTGATTTGATGGAAGCTTTCTTGATCAGCTGTGAGGCCATGACGCTAGGGCACACCATCAATTCAACCATTGCAGTTCACTCGATCAGTAATGAGGCCATAAGGACAAAACACTCTCACTGTTTGGTTTTAGGATTATCTGCATGATGAATAGCTGCTACCCTACATGATTCTCTCCCACAGCCGAATAATTAATTGTTCAATCAGCCCCTGCAGAAAGGTGGCACTCGACTAGCTAGGGACCAGGGTCGTAATGGAATCGTAAGCTCTGATGAGTGCATCGTCGTCCCTCGTGTACTCCTATGTCCATGTTTGATCCCACCAGCTTAATTTAGTTGTTTTGCTGGGAGCACGCAGCTAAACTTTAGCTGGGTGATAGTTAAGACACTAGCTAAATTATAGCTAGGGGATCCAAACAGCTAAAATTTAGCCAGCTAAAGTTTAGTTAGTGGCATCCAAATAGAATTTTTATTTGACTGTATGTACGAATGATCTAGGTGGTTAAGGCAATTTCTATGCCTTACAAGTTTAGCTGAACCACTTTTTGATGAATGGGCCTGTTCGCTTCAGCTTATTCAGCCGGCTTATCAGCCACCAAACAGTATTTTCCTCTCACAACAAATCAGCCGTTTCAGCTTTTCAGCCGGCTTATAAGCTGAAGCGAACAGGCTCAATGTTTTACTGGCGATCGAGTTAAACTTTGCCGTGAATCCTTCCAACCGCAAATATATCAGTACAATAGCCATCCTCATTGTTCTATACAATATTTTTTAACATGTTATATTTTGTTTGTCCTAAGTCAAACTTGTTCAATTTTGATCAAGTTTATAGAAAAATATAACATCTACACTATCAAATATCAAAATATATTCCATGGTTTATTCAATGAAACATGAAACAAATTGGTATTGTAGATGTTATGTTTTTCTATAAACTTGATCAAAGTTGGACAGGTTTGACTTAGGACAAAGCAAATGTGACATGTAAAAAAAAGAGAAAGTATTTAAATAGACATAAGTTGTCATTATTGTCTATTAGACTATTACCAACATGATTTGAGAAGACATAGGCTGCTGCTAACTAATGCAGCTCATCGCCCCAAGTAGAAGTTCACTCATGCCACTCACGAGTGCTTCAGGCGGCTTCACCCTAGAGAAGTTCACTTTAGAAACGGACATCCATTTTGCAAACACAGGCACACATGCAACCAGCTAGGCAGATAAATAAATAGGGTTACAACACTTCAGCACCAAATGAACCCAACGCATACGTGCGGACCTCACAATACAACCAGGTTTCATTGTCTTTACTCACACAGTCACACATGATAACGACGTTTTAATACACAAATAGCAATCACAACAGGATTGAGGACAGTTATTTGCGGATGTTCTTGCCCCCGACTTCTCAGTTTGATTAGATGGCATGAGCAGCAGGACGCTCCAGGATGCCAGCATGCATAAGCAAAGCCCAAACATGTGTCACGAACTCGCCACCTTCAGCAAGAGACTCTATATGGGCAGCAACATTGTCACATGGGGCGATGTACAGCATCAGCTCTGCCCAGAAATCTGCGAGAAGGTTCCACCGCGTCACCTGGTCCTCCATGCTCGCTAGTTTTATCCCAAGTACGGCGCCCTTGGCCAACATCCAATCGCGTGCCCTTCCTTCGTTGTGCTGTTGCTGCAGCTCCCCAAACAATGTCAATATATCCGGATTTACCTTGAAAGCTCTTCTTGCTTCGTATACTAGTTCCTCAAGCGTGGACTCTGTCTCTATTGGACTGCCAGGAACCAGTTTTGGGGCGAACTTGACCAAGTATGCACAATACTTGGACAAGCTGGTGGCAACAAGCTTCGGATTACTGGTTTGTGCTGTGGGTTGCACATTGACTCGGTTCGATTCTGATATCTCGCAGTAGCTTGTTGCAATGTGCCATAACAATATAACCTGAGCTAGAGTGAACTCATTGTTGGTTGGACATGCCCAGCACAGCTCAGGCATGCCATGCCTCACAAGTGCCGGTGCTCCGTTTGCAATCTGGCCATTTGAGGCCTTGAGAGTCCATGCTATCGCTTTCTTCACCTCCATGGGCACTGGTATGGACTGTCCTTTTTTTCTTCCTTCCCGGAACATGGTCATAAGCTCACTATGTTTCTCCAAGAACTGATTATCAGGGTATCTGAAAGAATCCATGAGTGAGTATTGGCCGATCTTGTTCTCCCAGCGGCCAAACCATTTGCATTCCTCCAGAAAGATTGAAACTTGTCCGATTAACAGGAAAAGTTTCCCAATGTATGAGTTCCCATGCCATGCGGGTTCTGCCATGTACTTGCAAACCAGAGATACTTTTGCCCAATCAGAGGCGCAGTACATCCCTATCTGCAGCAGTTGAAATATCGCAAGGGCACACAATATTACTTTGGTGACAATAATGCCTTGTTTCTCCGTGGCAACAAATCCAAATTCCCAATATTCCTCATGTGGCTCGAGGTCGATGAGAGCATATACCCCGATGAATATACTCAGCAAGGTGATGCAGAGTGAAAGAACAGCGGACCGTATCTCTCCGCGGATCATGATTACTGCATTCTTGGTGTAGAAGAAGTCATAGAGGAAACCTAGCTCCACCTCGATCACTTGGAATGCTCTCTTGCAGTCTTTGGCATCCTCCATTTCCCGCAAGAGCCCCTGGAGGACGAGGTCACGAGTCTTGGCGATCCCAGCTTCAGCGCAAGAATACCCGAAGTATCGTCGCACCGTGAGGCGGAATAGTGCGAACGAAAGGCAGACGTCCTTCAAGTGGCAGATCGCTGGGTCCTCAGCGGACGACTGTAGAACGCCATTGCCATGGAGGCAGATCTTGTGCAAGGTGATTAGTTCATCAGAAGCTGTCTGGATGTGGTCTTGTCTAGGTCCTGTTGGCAGGCTCACGTGGAAGGGATGAACAAGGTAGTTATACCCCCGCATGGTACGAGGGTCATAATCATCGGGAGCGCTCCCCAGCGCCATCTCATAGTCCTTCATGTGGCGGGCGACCGTCTGGCTGCCGCTGCTCCGTGGATCACTGGCTAGTTTGAGAGCAATTATCCTCTCGAAGTTTTTGATTGACAGTAGAGTAAACAAGATCAACAGAGCTCCGGCACGGATGGTCATCCCTTTGGTTGCGTCAACGAAAAAGATGGCCACGGTCGAACCACCGTAGATCAGGTACATGACATTGTCCAGGATAAGTTTCAGCCACTGCTTGTTCTCATCGAGATTCTGGACAGACACCGAGTTGGCGCCGCTGATGAGGAGGATGAGGAATGTAGCCCACACCAGGTACAGTTCGTTTTTGACGACGCCCTGCATCAGCCCCAGCGTGTATGAAAGCAGAGGCAATGAAAGCAGGTACGCTCCGCTGACTGCGTACAGGACGATCGGGTTGCGGGAGCGGCGGCGCCAGGGACCAACGAGCAAAAGGATAAGCAGAACCACAGCAGCCACGATCACACAAAATTCCACAATTCTTACTGTTTTGTTTGGATGAAGAAATATATTGATCCATAACAATGTACATTTCTTGCACAGCTGCTTGTATTGATCTGCGTTTGAAACGCACCAGACCACTCCTGCAAACAAAGTACGCAAACTGTCAGACTAAAGTACTAGCTTATTTTTAGCGATGTCAAGATGGCGCTTGTGCAAACTGTGAGCTATGCAAATTTGTCCCTTCGACGACAATCAACCATGAATTATGATGGGCTAGGCTCTTTATTACCAAAAACTAGCTTATGGCCCATACGTTGTCACGAGCACAGACAGATGTTAAATCAATTTCCTGTCCGGCATGTACATATTCTGATGGCAAAATAGTATGGTCCTGTTTGGATCATCGTCTACGGTTTAGCTGGTTAAATTTAGCAGCTAAGGAGGTGTTTGGATCCCAGGCTAAACTTTAGCCCCTGTCACATCGAATGTTTGACACTAATTAGGAGTATTAAATATAGACTAGTTATAAAACCAATTTCACAACCCCTAGGCTAAATCGCGAGACGAATCTATTAAGCCTAATTAGTCCATGATTTGACAATACGGTGCTACAGTAAACATTTGTTAATGATGGATTAATTAGGCTTAATAGATTCGTCTCACGATTTAGCCTAGGGGTTCTGCAATTAGTTTTGTAATTACCTCATGTTTAGTCCTCCTAATTAGCATCCGAATATCCGGTGTGATACGGACTAAACTTTAGCTCCAGGATTCAAACACCCTAAGGATCCAGGGCAGCTAAAATCCAGCTAGAGAGGCATCCAGCTAAACTTTAGCCCTTTAGCTGATTTCGACTTGCTAAACTAGCTAAATCTAAATAAAAATGTTTAAAGATAATTTTACCCCTCCACTGCCTCGGTACAACCCCCCCGTTCCTTCCCACCCGTGCGCCTCCCTCCCGAAAAAACTCCTCTCCCTGCCGCAATCCCCATCTCTCCGTAACATAGCGCCGCCGCCAGGCCACTCCTCCTCTCCCTCCCGCAGGTTCCCTCCTCCCGCGCAAATCCATCCTGCCGTGACCCTAGCCTGCCGTCACTCCATTTCCTCTCGCCGGCACTTTCTGCAGGGCCGGCGGCGCAAGATGGTGCAACCGGAGATGGTGCCCTGCTCCCAGCGCGGCGCCTCCTACTACAACTGCCAGGCCGGCACCGGCACCGGCGTCGGCGGGCGCGTGGGCGCCGGCGACCTGCTGGCCGGCCACCTCGTGGTGCGGCGCGCAATCAGTAGCGGGCGCGCATGCCGGGGCACGGTGGGCGAGTGCATGGAGTACATGGACGTGGACGGAGTGGGCGAGTGCGACGTGGCCGGGATGGCCACCGTCGGCGGCGACAAGCGGCGGGTGCTGCAGGGCGGGTCCGGGTACATCGGGCTACGACGCGCTGGGCAGTGTGGGGGCATGGCTGATCGGTTGTGCAGTGAGTATGTGTTTGTTCTATTCTGTGTTCCAGCTTCTGGTATTGTTTGTCTTTAGCCTTTGAAAGAACCTTTTCTATTTTTTCCCTTTACTTTGTGCGACGTACAGAGCAACGGAGCACACCAACAGCAGCTCCTGGCGAGATACAGAACGACGGAACAGAGCAACAGAAGATTTTGGTACATACGTCTCGGGAGATAGAGGTGCAATTAATGAAGGGTAGCATGGTAATTATTTTTAACAATTATCTAGTGGATCCAAACACCCCTAACTAACCAACTAAAATTTAACATGCTAAAAGAAAATTTTTAAACTTTAACCAGCTAAATTTTAGATAGGTAGATCTAAACAGGATCTTACATAGTAGCATAGTCCAGCACCTCAGCCTGCTGCATTGGCGAGTCAAGGCAGAAAAGAATAACCATGGACAAGCTTGCATCTCGAAACACAAAAAAAAAGAGCCCGGAACAAAGCATCCATTTTTGTACCCACACTGGCCCAATCAAGATGGCTTCTTCTAGCACAATTGCCATCGTCTTAAGCTTCTAGCTAGATTGAGTTATTGTCTATCGATTGGTGCATGTAATATAACAGGAATGATAGGAAGCCACGTCTGGCGCAGCCACCATCTGGCACGGGAGTAGGGTGGGGCGCAGCTACGGATGGAATAGGAGGGAGAAGAGACTCAGGAGGTATTTGATACGTTGCACTAAAATTTAACACCTATCACATCGAATATTTGGATGCTAATTAGGAGTATTAAATATAAGTTAATTATAAAATTAATTGCACAGATGGAGTCTAATTCGCGAGAAAAATCTATTAAGCCTAATTAGTCCATGATTTGACAATGTGGTGCTACAATAACCATTTGCTAATGATGGATTAATTAGGCTTAATAGATTCGTCTTGCGAATTAGCACAGCGTTTTGCAATTAGTTTTATAATTAGCTTATATTTGGTCATCCTAATTAGTATCCGAACATCCGATGTGACACTACTAAAATTTAGCACCTAGTATCCAAACACCCCCTCAGGCTGAGATCGGTTTCTTTGAAACAAGAAGCATCTATACATGAGAAGCTCACATTCATCATCCCAAAATCAACCGTACCCAGAAATTGAAGAAGAGGAGTGTTTTTTTTTACCGTGCTTTGATACGTATTTTATTAAGAGGAGAAAGAAATACAGGAGCCTGAGCTGACTGTGCAGAGGAGAAAGAAGAAGAGGAGAGTTCTTTGGTTGCTCCATTGTTTACTGATGACGATGGACAACAACTTGGCACTTTTTATTAGATCTGGAGGATTAGCCTCACCTGCTACCCTTTTCACAAACATATGTATGGAGTCAACTAACAAATTTTTAATGAATAACGAAACGCGAAAGGCTTTAACTTAACATGTGCACGCACATCTATCGCAGTTGCCAATCAACAAATGAGCAACTGCCAGCAGAAAACTGAAGATGGACAAATAGTTCGAGACTTCGAGAGGCTTACCTTCGCCAGTGGTGTTCATCGATCGAGCCACCGTCTCTTGCTCAGCCACTTAATTCGTCACCAGCACGCCCTGCCAGAGCAAAACAATTAGACATCATCGAGATGGAGCATACAATACAACCAGATGGAAGGAGCAGAAAGTACTAGAGTAGTTGCAGAATTTTCCAAGTAAAAAAAAAGAAGAAAGAAGGAAGGGTAGAGCTGTGCCTTCACTTCTTGAGACGCCAATAGGTTGGAACAACTGGCTTATGCAACATGGGCGTGGCCTAGCTAACATATATTCGGTTCAGTGCTACAGTCATCAATAATTGCAGCAACAGTACCACTGTTATCTTTGTGTCGATGTGGCCCCTCAGTCCGGCCATACCGTGTTAGATTCATTTATTTCAAAAAAAATCGTGGTAGATTCAGAAGGCTAATTATTTCCCCATCCCCCTAAGTCATTTTCTTCACGTGTAATAAGGTCTGAGATATATCGAATGATCCAATATAATTTGCATGTCACGTACTCTTTGTGCTTTACGTATGACAATTTTAACTAAACATCATAAACTACACTCATTCGTCCAACCTGATAGTACCGGTTAAAGTTGGATCCGGTACTATACTAATATCAGTACTCAGTCCAAATTTGATAACCACTGGAAGCATTTTAGTACCGATTCATAACACCATCTAGTATTAAAAAGGTACTTGTTGAGAGAGTAGATGAAATTGAGTGTATAACTGAGATGTAGCTGCTTTCATAAGCTTTTACTACTATTTACTTTCAACAATTACTACTCTATTTACTTTCAACAATTACTACTCTCCTAAATTGTCATATTAGTACAGAAGTAGAACTAGGACACAAAACTTTTGGGTAGTAGAATAGACACACTTTCGTGCTATGGACAAGAGGATGAATTTAGCTAATCAATAGGGCACACTTGTAAGAAAAAAATGTAAAAGCCTAATTAATCCTTCTTAGCCATCTTGATTTTTCAGTATACTCCCTCCGTCTGTATCTAAGTATTAGAAATTTATCCTCAAGTATAAGACATTCTATGTACATTATTTGGCTTACTGCTTATTTAATTTTTCTCGTAGTCAACATGATAGATTTGGCTGATTAGTGGATTAGTTAAAAAGGATCCTTGGTTTCTGCAACTGTGATTAAAACAATTAGACAACACAACTCTCCATGTTAGAACTCAGGGTACATGTGTCTTTTGCTAGTTTTTCTAATTTATCCTAAAAATTCTAGGATGCCTTGTATTCAGGATAGAAGGAGTATATAAACGGTATCTAGTCAGGCAAGAGGGTTGAACCTTTTTTATTTGCCGGCAGTATCTGTAGTATATATATTCACGCACTCATCTACCTTTATAAAACACAAAACACAACTGCACTGTAATTAAACCCAAGTGGCCAAAACCCACAGGCCACGGGATAGGGACAATTATTGTCAACAGGCACATTGTACAGTGCGAGAAATCTCTGCAATCAGCTAGCTTATCCTCGATCACCGATCCATTTGACTGTGAATAGTATCTCTCCCGTTTCATTTCCTTGCATGGCGCTGTCTTTTTCTCTTAAAGTTCGCTCCAAGATGGCTCGCGCGGGGTTTTATGGAGTGTGAGATGCCCTGTAGTTGGCGACGCAGACAGGAGCTGCGAACCGCCGACTGCAAATGCGCAAACGCACCCACTGACTGTGGCATGCAGGGAAAAGGACGAGCAGAAGATAAAGGGTGGGGACATGATATATCTTTTTGCTTGATTGGACTGGAGGGGAATCTCAATATCTGATCTAGAAGCAGGGGTTTATTCCTGTCGGAGAATGGGCGTGAAAGAGGAGAAGATTTGCACACTATACGGATTACTTCTCTCATTCATACAATATTAGTTACATGTACATGCGGGATTACATGAGATCAGTACAACAAACACAAGCCAATCTACAACAACTAGAGCTAACAACCCGTTGCCCGTTGGCAGGCTAAAAGGATCGCTGGTGCCCGGTTATGCTTGGGATAAACATCTAGAACAGCGGCAGCAGTGGCGGAGCTGGCGGATTTTGACGCCTAGGGCCACTTAGATAGCGCTTAAACCACTCAGTCTCAAAGTAGTCCACATAATAGCTCGATAGTCCATATAATGTTATAAGTGCTTAAAATGCATGATTTAGACTAGTACATCGCAATTTAAGATCTAATTGTACAAAAACTTGATAAAATAAATACCTAACTAGTGCCGGTCTGGTTCATCATCGGCTCCTCGCATATCATATCTTCATCAACAGTAGGAAGGAAACCCGAGCCTACACATGCAAAGTTGGAATTTTAAAGGAATTAGATAAGCAATTTGCAAAACATAATTGAATAGCAGAAAAATGATAATTGGATATGCAACATCACTACTTGCACTACGACTACGAGGCAATGGAGGTAACTTTTTCAATCGACTCCTCAATTCTTGAAAATGGTACAGAATATCATCATTTTTAATGCTTACAAAAGGATCTCGCTCATTATAGCATATCATCCTATGATTCAACCAATCACTCCCCATCTTATTCCTCAACTCTATCTTGATAATTTTCATAGCTGAGAAAATTCTTTCAATCGTGGCAGTTGCAACCGGCAAAATTAAGGCTAACTCAACAAGGCGGAAAACAAATGCAAAGTCTTTGTTCATCTCGGACCATCTTGATGGAAAGATCACCAATGTCATGACAATTTGCAAACTCAGGATTATTTCTCACATCATTAATCCATACACCAAGTTGTTCTCTGAGGGATATAAGATCATAATGACAGAAATCAGCATCATAAATCTGAGACAATTCCATTAATTTTTCTTTATCATAGTTGGCGAAAGAATTCCTTGGATCTAGACAAGCAATGCATCTCAATAATTGAGTAGACCTCTCAGCAAAGTGATTGTTAAATTCCACAATAATTTGGTCATACACCACATTAAAGATTTCATTCTTGAAATGATGATGGTAAGTCACTAATTGCCCTCCACACCCCCTTGAACGGCCCCTAACAGACTGCATCACATGTGACACACTTTGTCTCTGATTTTTGAAGTCATCATAACTCTTTCTAGCCTTATTGTGATCTAAGCCATTACCATGATCTCTAACTAATTGGTGCCCATCCTTCCATCCACAAAACCCAAGAACTGTGAAGGCATCAACACCATAATTTTCAGCTCTTGGCTGCTTAAAAAGATAACAATAAAAACAATAGGCAGCATCCTTAGCTACACTATATTCCAACCATGGATTATTTGTGAACCAATCTTCTTGAAAAGACCTATTGCGACCGCTTATTATTCTTCTCGGATAATTATGACCTTTTGGTTGGCATGGACCCTTCAAAATATATGCTCTTTTGGCTGCATCCCTAATGTTTGGATGTATCTTCTCAATTGGAATCCGCAGCCCAGGATCTGCAACAATGTCACCATCCTTAAGCGCAACATTAGGATCATTGCTAGCTCTTTCTGTTTCTACGTCATCTGCATCCACATTGCTAACTCCTGTTGCTACTTCTTCAGGCTGTACTATTGTCTCTGATTCTGGTTGAACTTCAACTTCAATAGATGGTTGCCTTGGTGGAATTACAGGCGTAGGAGCAGGAGAAAAAAAGGATCTCAATGTCTTAGTCCTCTTATTCATTGAGTAATGCTAATCTACAATCTACACAATGGGGCATAGATAATCTCATGAATCAGCAGTTCAATACAAGCAGAGAATATGGCTCATGGGGAATTGGGGATTCAAAACTGACCTGCTTGAGCCGATTGGGGTTGGGATTCAAGCAGATGGGGGAGGTCGAAGATGGCCGGCACCCGCCTCGCCCACCCGCCTGTCAGTAGACTCGGCAACCTATCAAGAGGGTACCCGAGGTAGTGCTTTGGTTAGTGGGGCTCGTCGAAATCAAGAACTCGAAGGTGAATGTAGACACATGATTTAGACATGTTCGGGCCGCTAAATAACGTAATACCCTACGTCCTGTGTGTTGGTCGTATGAATTGCTTTGGAAGAGGTCCCTGCCTCACCTTATATGCACAAGGATAGGATTACAGGTCAGTTGGTTATAAGAATACTAGTCACATACGACTAGGAAGACCCTACTCGGTTACAATGAGTACTTACCTAATCCTCGACTAGTTCCTATCTATCTATATAGACTACGTCGCCCTGCGCTATGGTCTCCGTATCAGATGCGTCTCAGTGTTTAGCCCATATTTGGAACTATACAAACTTTCTGGTGAGCCCATAGATGTATATACGACAAGCCCCCGAGTACTTTTTAGCTGAATGTAGCAGAACCGAGTACTTTTGAAGTGTTCACCGACTACTCTTGATACTCTTCGAGTACTTCATCTGAATGAATCTTCAAAGATGCCCGAAATTGCCATGAGGCTGGAATGTGCTCAAGCCCATTTGAACTTGACCTTGTAATCTTCATCTTTGATTTTTATATGGAAGTGCAACGAAAGTCGCACTCCATATGGAGTAAATATTCATTAATTTCTCCTTAATCCCATAAGAAAAAAACTTTTCACCGATGGACACGTGGCACACAGCCCCCGAGCCTTTGTCCGACTAGTTCTGTGAGCAGAAAGGTCAAACTTTAGTCAACGTGACCATCTTTTGGATAATCCAGCACTTGTGTTCCAAATTTTGGAAACTGTCGATCAAAGCTGTTTGGATTTTGAAAATCTATCGAATCTCCCGAAATTGACGCCTAGGGTTACGACATTTGCCATGATTGCTTTATTTATTTACACAACATGTTTTACATTCAATATTTATTTACTATGGTATTTATTCTAAGAATGCCTACCCGTGAGTTTGAAAGGCTTTATAGCCGATCGGCTCAGGAATTTAATGTTTACCTTGTTAATTTTCAGGTCAAATTGACTGGCACGCCGTCGCACCATTCGCGAGCCGATTTGGAGCCTGCACTAGAGTTAAGCAGATCTCCCAGGTCCTCATGTGTTGTTCAACGCTGAAACATGAAGCGCTGGTTTTTGGCGTCAACGATGTTAAACATTTAATATGTTTACAGTAATACAATCTGTGTGATAGAAATCACACCTTGTCTTTTAATGTGAGTTGGTTGCATCTCGCTGTTACAAGTTGTTCATGTTTTCTCGACAGGGCAGGATAGTTCCTTTGCATAAAGAAAAATATATGTTGTGGCTGTGAAATGTTTAATTCCACAATTAGCGGAACTGCGCTCATGGGCCGAACTTGAGTCGGTTCTGTGCCTCCCAAACTATCGGTTGATTAGCATCATGAACTTATTTAGTTGGCTATCTCCAATGTCTCATGGCTGTTAACAAGTCTGAATGTAAATCAAAGTCTCAAGCGGTGGTGTAGTACCCCATGAAAACTACACTATGATGAAGGAAAATGACTCTATCACACTATCGCTCAATAAAGACATGCTTGAAGGCACATAACTTATAAGGAGAATGACTAAGACCACTGGCTCATACAGTTTTTGCCATGTCGTCACACGTATGTCGACCGTTGTTGGCCACCCATTTTGGCAGATTGGAAGCAATACTCGCGTGCGTGCATGCCAATCCTATTCACACGATTCGTTCGGCCCTCCAATCTCAAGCAATACTGGATGGGCCGATAAGAGTACTTTGATGAAGCGATGAAAGAAGTGGCGATGTGGCACTGTGGCAGTGCATTAGGATTGGCAATCCTGGTTTAGCTTTCATTGTGTGCATTGGCTGTTGTAGAATTGGCCCCCAAGTTAACTTGTGGGTTGGTTAGCATTGAGTTCAGTTTCGGCTTGGGATACGATGCAACTCTATTAAGATTTACAACTGTTACCGTCTTATCTGTACGAACTTCATGCGATGCCTCATCTTTTCCTTGTCAATGAGGCATATGTGATTAGGGATGACCGAGTCCCCCTGCCATCTATGAACATGTTCTTCAGAATTTGCTTGAAATGGACATGACCTTTTCAATTTCAGAGTTGTAAGTATGGTTTGTTCAGTGGGTAGATGGTTTACCATGCAGTCTTTCACATTAGCTTGGAATTGTTCAAGATTGTAATATTTCATCATTAAATATATTCGCATAATATCTCCTGATGTCTGCTTGGTACCTACACCATTTATAAAACAAAATAACGACATGTTTGTGCTCATCACCTTTCATGTATGCAGCATAGCTAGCCAAGCATAATGTGGATGCCGTGTGCTCCCTAGCGTTGCATTGTGGCATGTGGCTTTGAGCAATTATTTCCCTGTCAGAGTTGTGTTCATAAGGCCAAAGCATTGCCATCTATATCCTACATAATTAGTTCTCTCCAATATCTCAATTATTTTACAAAGCCTAGCTTCTTGCAAAGTACAAACCATCTATCTTACTATTACTAATTGGAGGCTCCTTTTGAAGCCTCCAGGTGAAGCCACCTAGGATTCCTAGGTGGATACTCTAGAAAAAGAGAGAAATCCTAAAAATTCTCACAAAAAAGCAAAACATCCGACCATCAACCGATATATTCAAATCATCATAGCCATTGGATCTATTATGTTTTCTAAAAAATTACCCACCTATGTCATTATGAAAATAGCGTAAAGTAACCCCCTAAATCTATATATAAATTACCCACCTCTGCCATTATATAAAATAAACTAAAGTAACCCCCTAATCTTCATCAAAATTTCCCACTTTATGCCATTATAAACAATATTTAAAATAACCCCCTAATTTGCAATTGAATTGCCTACCACTATTACTTAAAAAATTTAAACCCCTTAAAATTTGCATCTATATTACCCACACATGCCATTATTAAAAATAACATGAGGTAACTCTACATTTGAATCAAATAACCTTAATTAAAAATATACAGCAATATATGATTCTAAATCGTCTATATCTTGCACTATTGGTATACGATATAATAATTAAGGTCTATATGTATGATGTGTGTCACCATTTATAAGGATATAAAGTGATGAGAATATAGATTTCTATGCTAAAATTGTATCTCAAACTTAAGGTTCATTAAACAAATTCAAGCGCATACCTGCGATGCAAAGTGAAAAGTTAAAGATTATAAATGTGGATGAAAATATTATAGAGTAGTTGCTAACTAAAATCTATCACAATTGGATGAAGATATTAAGTATATATCTACATAAGCATTGTGTGTTTGAATATTTAACAAACGAGAGCTAGCTTATGGTAATAGTTTTTTAGCAATGTAGTCTCATTTTTTCCATTGGAGGCTTCGCATTAGTTCCCACAAGACAAGCTAGAAAAAAGAGATAAATTCTCATAAAATTAAAAATGTCAAACATCAATCCTGTAAACTCTAAGGGGGTGTTTGGATACCATGTTGTAAACTTTAGCACGTATCACATCGGATGTTCGGATGCTAATTAGGAGGACTAAACATGAGCTAATTATAAAACTAATTGCAGAACCCCTGGGCTAATTCGCGAGACAAATCTATTAAGGCTAATTAATCCATCATTAGCAAATGGTTACTGTAGCATCACATTGTCAAATCATGGACTAATTAGGCTTAATAGATTCGTCTCACGAATTAGACTCCATCTGTGTAATTAGTTTTGTAATTAGACTATATTTAATACTCCTAATTAGTATCTAAACATCCGATGTGACAGGTGCTAAAGTTTAGTATGTGGGAGCCAAGCACCCCCTAATAATCATAGCCATTGATCTATTATATTTTCTAAAAAGTTACCCACCACTATTATTGTGAAAATATTCAAAAATAAGCTCTAAACCTATATTTCAATTACCGATCTCAGCTATTATAAAAAATAATCTAAAGTAACCCCATAACCTTCATCCAATTTACTAATACACATCATTATAAAGCATAACTTAAAATGTCATTCTAAAATTTTATCTATGTTATCCACGTACCTAAAGTAAACATTTAAATCTTAATCTAATTATCTTCATGTGCATCATACAGAAATGTTAAAAGGTAAATTAATATATGATTTTAAATATGTATTTATGTTATTGTTAATAAAAACTAAGTTAAAGTATATGCACATGATGAGTGACACTATTTAGACCATTTATACATGTATGTGAGAAATCGATGAAAAATATTGATTTGTATGCTAAACATAATGTATGGAGGATTGGAGGTGATACAAAATGAAAAAAATATGAATATGGATGAAAAAGTGCATTGAGTAATTATTAATTAAAAATCAATCACAACTGGATAGATACATATCTATATAAGTATTGAAAAATAAGAGAGTAGTAGGTAAACAATTTTGATTATTAGCTAGAGGTTTAATTTCTAAATATTTTTTAAATACAATAGCTTCTAAAAAATATTAGCCCGTGGGGGAGCACGGGTTGATAGTCTAGTATCCTACATAAGTATTGTAGCCTTGCATTGGCCCCATGAATGAAAAATATAATATGATGAATGACTCAACCTATCGCTCAACCAAGACATGGTGTGAGTCACACCATTTATAAGGAGGAATAACTCCACAACGGAGCAGGTCACACAATTTTTGCCCTGTCCTCACGCGCATGTCGACAGTCGACCGTTGTTGGCCATCCATGCATTTCTGATTTCAGCAGAACTGAAGCAAAAACTTGCGTGCATGCCATCCTATGTTCGGCGCTCCTCCCATTGCAGGGCTGCCAACGGGTTGCACACAACTACGCACGAGCAACAACAATGGAACTCTACGACGGAGCAGCCTCGCGTGACCTGCTCAGCCGCAGCCGGCCGGCACAATCCAGGATCCTCAAGTTCATTAGGATCGGGGTCGGGGCATGTTCTTCCTGTTAGTGAGACTCGGATGCGTCTGCTATGAGAATGTATTTGACCATCAGCTAGCACAGCATACGCCCCTAACATCACTGCATTTCTTAGTGGCCAACATTCAGTAGTCATCCGCCCATTTTTCCAAAAATGGAAATTTTATTGATTTTCACCACTTGCCCAAGTGCTTGACATGAAAAGTCGATGTGAGTCTTACTAAGTAACATTTCCAGCAGCAACATGATGCTAAGCTTTTTTGGCGGACTTAAAAAAACCATGAAAATGAGAACATAGTCCAAAATTTATTTAGCTATATAATTACTACGAGTTTCATTACACTGGACACTGAACTTATACATCCAACTACATCAACACGGATATGCAAACATGAGTCAAGTGTAAGTGTGAACTTGATGACCATAGAGTCAGCAAGCTTGTTGGGCATCGGTATCTCATACCTGGTTAATTATGCAAACAGGAGTCCAATGTGAGTGTTGACTTGATGGCTATAGAATCGAAAGCTCAGTGGGCAGTGTCATCAGCAACTTATTGTAAGTCTTCTTAATCTCTCATGATATGCTGCACGGGCTTGGCATATAGTAATCTACCTCCTAAATGTGAAGGCTACGGCTGTGCCCATTATGTTTGGATGCCCGTTTGCCAGGTCCTTTTGGGAAGCCATCAACATTGCACTTCCATTGGAGCCACACACCAGCGAACTATGCAACATTGTCTGCTCTAACGCACATACCAAGTGAAGTGAGCACTTCACCACCTTTCTCTTGCTGTGCTGCTGGCAGCTGTGGAAACGGAGTAACAATGCGATCTTCGGCAGGAAAGAGGCTACACTACGAGAAACAATACACCTCGCAAGGGAGGAGGCTAGACTCTGGGGTAGTTGCAGAGTCCCTCAGAGCGACTCTGGTGTCTGTCTCCATGGTGCTGTGTTTTTACTAACGCAACGTAAAACGTCTTTGATGTAACCCCTTTAAACAATCATCCGGGCCGGTGAGGGTCAATAAAGGGGCTGTTCGGCTGGATTTATAAGCCGGCTGAAAAGCTGAAACAGCTGATTTGTTGTGAGAGAAAGACATTTTCAGTGCCTGATAAGCTGAAGCGAACAGAGCGAAAATGAATTCAGGTGGGGGATTTCTCCCCTCCGTTGACCTTAAAAAAGTGTGAAGGCTAGGACATTATTCTTTCAAATTCAAACTAATAGTTAGGATTACATGAGTGGTGACAAGCCCACTTTTGCTGTTGGATCCCTGCAAGTGAGCCCAATGCTGTTTTATCTCTCGGTAGCCGTCAGTATTTTCTTCCACCGAGCTCTTTTCTTTGTACTGGATTAGTATTTGCAATAGATATGTTGGTATCGAGTGAACTCTTAACCAAACACTTAAATTGTTGACACGAAATGAAACACAAATAGAGCTAATTACGGGTTCTATTCTAAAAAATCGACCCTCTGTACATAGGGGGCGCCGCCATTTTAATAGCAAGGTTAAGGGCCACTTTCTTTATTCAAATTATACTTGCTCAACCACTACATTCGCAGAATATACCTTACAAAATGGTAAAAAAAATTCTAATCCGACTTAACTCTACTCGAGGTTCACGCTTCTCACGCCACCTCGGGATCACGCTTCTCAAGTTACCTTCCTGCTGACCTTCGGTCCTCTGTTTGCCTTTGTAGCTATTGATCCCCTGAAATGGTCTTGCTTCACTTCGCTCAATTCCTTGTGAAGGTAATTATCATTGCCGCCACGTCATCTTGATAGAGGTATTACCTTCGATTAATGAATCCATCTTTTGCGCACCTGCAAGCAAATGCAAAGAACATAACATATCTGCTTCAATCTTTGAAGGTATTCGCGCCGAAGGTGTTGAAGCACATTCGACGAGCTAGGGTGATACCTAGCCTAGGTCCCAAAAAGTTACGGATCATTCAATAACAAAAACATGGGCACATAACTTACCCCGCTAATCTGTAACCGGTCTCATTGCTCTACATAGTTTTTGTTATAATTGAAGGCAGATATTTAGTTGGCTTTCCCCAATATCTCATGATTGGAGGCTTAATGCATGAGGTGGAGTAGGAGTGCGCCACATGAGATAGAGAAGGAAAAAAAAATATTTGAGCTATCATTTAACAATACATGTTGGTACCTTCACCATTTATAAGAAGCTGGCAAAGACCACTGTGGCTCATGCAAATTTTGACGTGTTCTCATGTATATGGCACATCGTGTGGGCACTACTGGCACCCGAGTACCTGGTGCCCAAGTCCATACAGACATTTAAAATAACCTAGATTAAACAAAAGAAAATCTTTAGGCTGGATTTGTTTTCGCTAACATTGCTGGTTCCAAACTATCACTGATTCCTGAGATCAACCTTCAAACCTTTTTCTTATAATCTTCCAAAGTAACGGAAATCACACCTCATATTCTCATGTGTGTTGGCTGCCTCGTCTTGCTGCTGATACATGTCTGTTTTCTAGACATTGCAGGACAGTTCCTTTGTATAAAGGAAAATATATGCGGTGGCTGTAAGGTATTTAGTTTAACAAAGAGTGGAAGGGAGCTCGGGGACCGAATTGTGGTCAGCATCCTCTATCTTAATGTATTCGTTGATTAACATCATATACTTATTTAGTTGGCTATCTCCAATGTCTCATGACTGATAACAAGTATGTAAATCTAAGTCTCAATTGGTGGTGTACTCTTGCATCGACCCATGAAAACTATAATATGACGATGGAAAGTGAAGCTATCACTGAACAAAGACATGTTGGGAGGCACACATTTATAAGGAGAAATGAAGACCAAGACCACTGCCTCATACAGTTTTTGCAGAACTGAAGCAAAACTTGTGTGCATGGCAACGATTCCTAGCAGGTACCGACTATAATCCATCTAAGAAACACCACCCTGCAATAAAATACATCAACTGCAATGAGAAGATTATGTATGCTATCTGTTAATGTGTTTACGTGTAGATAAGCGACTTTAAACCCGGTCAACAAGCGACTTTAAACTTGGTTAACGGGAATACCGTAAGAAATTGATGAGAAGTTGTCTAAAAATTTCAAAAGGTTGAAGAGAAGGTAAATAAAATCTAACGACTAATAGTATGGTTTTCCTTTTATTAAATCTAATAGTAGTATATTTTTTCTTTTTTGATTGTTATCGTAATTTCTAACCTACCTCGGCTAGGGTAGTGATTTCTTTTAACACTACCGTTGCAAGATAATCGAGAGGTTTCTTTTGATCGGAGGCTCGGGCCATCGGTTCTGACGCCAAATTCACTTGGCTTCAGGCACAAAAATGTGCCGGGAATCGTCAGCCTTTCATTCAGCTGCTGCAAACTGAAAACACATCAACACTAAACCCAACCCAAGTCACATTTCTATTTTGTTTAGCAAAAGGAAATTGTTTACGGAAGTTTTTAGGGAAGCAAAGTTTCCCTTAGAGCAAGTACATTGCTACACCTCAGCAGTCTCATAGGTCGTCTCATGCAATGTCACGTAGAATTTTTATTGATGTGGAGGAGAGAGGGTAATGAGAGAGAAAGAGGTCGTTGTTTCGCGAAACAACCGCCTCATAGGCTAGATTTTAGAACTACGAGACGACTAATCTACCATTGTACGAGTTGTGGTTGCATGCAACTTATAATATTTCTTTTTTTCTATGCACAAATTAAGAGAATAGAATTACTATGAGACAACTTAAAAAGACAATCTATTATACAAGTTGTTTGTTAAGTCGTCTCATGATTACGTGCCAATGCATGAGACCGACTATTAGATAACACCAATGCACTTGCCCTTTAACGGACGACACTTAACAATTCCGACCTACAGGGGACAAAAAAAAAAAGGCAACAGTCCAGCTTAGGAAAAATCGGTCGTCGCATCCTACAAAACTTAAAATCACCGGTAGCTGTTCCTTGTGAAGGCGATGCGATGAGAGCACAGGGCAAGGGGAAGAACTGAAAGTGATCGTCCCTGCAGCGACGAAAGTATAGTTCTGCTAAAGCCTAAAGCAAGGATAGCCCTCTCTGTGAGAATCCCTGCTTCTCTTGGTCTGAAAACGGCCAGCATCAGCTTCCGTGTCGGACGTATTCGCCC
Source organism: Setaria italica (assembly GCF_000263155.2). Taxonomy (NCBI): domain Eukaryota; kingdom Viridiplantae; phylum Streptophyta; class Magnoliopsida; order Poales; family Poaceae; genus Setaria; species Setaria italica. Next base: position 32,682,596 of record NC_028453.1, read on the forward strand.
GTGCGATACGAACTCGGAGTCCGACGGCGTTTCTATTCAGCTCCCTGTTTCCCTTCCAAGAGAGAGACTCGGAGTCCGCCCACCGGCTGGGTTGTGACTTGTGAGTTGTGACGCCGACTCCGACTGCGCACCTGAAGAAGCCCCCAATAAAAACAGGAGGCAGGGGAGGCCGTTCTCCAACAAATCAAACCAAAAGCATAGCAACGATCAGCCAACAATATCAAGAGCGTCCTTCGAGAAAAAAAAACAATAGCAAGAGAACATACTCACCGGCCGGACCGCCGGAGTAGCAACCATGAAGCGGATCACGTCGAAGCTGCCTTTGCTCGCGATCTTGCTTGCCATCTTGCTGCTCCTGCCCTCGGCTGCCATGGCCGCCGTAGCCAAGGCCATCGACGGAAGCAAGAGCCAGCGACTGCAGCTACCCGATGATCTGATCGGCCCCGAGAGCGTCGCCTTCGACGCGCACGGCGCCGGCCCATACGTCAGCATCTCGGACGGCCGCGTCCTCAAGTACGACGGTGAAGGTGCCGGGTGGAAGACGTTCGCGTACAGTCCCAGCTACACCAAGAACAACTGCGACGACTTCTCCGAGCTTCCGGCAGTCGCCAAGGAGAGCTCTTGCGGCCGACCGCTTGGCCTCCGGTTCCACAACAATTCTGGGAACCTCTACATTGCCGACGCGTACATGGGTCTGATGCGTGTCGGGCCCAACGGTGGAGAAGCGACGGTGCTCGCGACGGAGGCCGGTGGCGCACCACTACGCTTTACGAACGGCGTGGACATTGATCAAGTCACCGGTGATGTCTATTTTACCGATAGTAGCAAGACATATACACGGGCGCAACATCAGATGGTCACCACATCTGGAGACTCGACAGGGCGCATCATGAAATATGATCCACGAACTAATAAGGTCACCGTGCTACAGTCCGGCGTGACGTACCCCAATGGCATTGCCATCAGCGCTGATAGGACTCACCTTGTCGTCGCGCTAACAGGACCATGCAAGCTAATGAGGTATTGGATCCGAGGGCCCAAGGCCAACACATCAGAGCCGTTTGCTGACCTCCCAGGGTATCCGGACAATGTGAGGCCCGACGGGAAAGGAGGATACTGGGTGGCACTGCATCGGGAGAAATACGAACTTCCGTTTGGTATGGATAGACATTTACTCGCCATTAGAATCGGTGCTGATGGTGAGAAGCTGCAAGAGATGAAGGGACCCAAGAACGTGAGGCCGACCGAGGTGGTGGAGAGAGATGGTGGCAAATTATATCTAGGTTCGGTAGAGTTGTCATATGTCGGCATTGTTAGCACGTAGGAGTATAGCTAGGTTTAGGACTTTAAGATATAGTATTTGATCTCTTTAGCATGTTGCGGTAGTGTTCATGGGTCTTTAATTAATATAAAGTTTTAGTTCTATGAATTATGATATTTACACATGCATGATCTGAGTCAGAATTGAAGCGTTTGACACGTTGACGGGATGATGAGAAGCTAAGCCTGCCAATTAGCCGATTTATATTCCTCACTGGCTCACTGCACGGCCTCTCTGCTGACCGACCACGACACTTGAGCCTGGACCTGGACACGGCCCAGCGCAGATCGCCACGCTAGGCAGGTTCCAAAGCCACCACCAAACCCGCGCACCAGCCTCGAGAAACCAAGCCGTCAACTACGGTCCCTGATCGGCTGATTGCCTGAGGCATGGTTATTTTTTGGATTATAATGCTGAAACATGTAGAAACTGCGGAACGAGGTTTGTTAACAAAATTACTTCTGTCCAACCATCACGCTAGACAGTACAAGAACATTTTTTTAATATTATATTAAAAAGAGGATGAAGGCATAAACAGGTTAAAAATATACAAAGTCACAGTATAGCTGTAGAAAAAGAATAAAAATGAGTAGCTATGATCACCGCCCCTCACCGAGGGGGAAACGCAGAACCAACACTAGGAGCGGTGCTCTAAGTTTGCTAGGTGCTTTGCCCTAACCATTATCCACATGGACGCTTCGTCTTTAATGAGCTGTGTGACCTGATTCTTTGCGGTCAAAGATCGACAGTACAAGAACATAGATTCCTAGAACCGTAGAAATAGTTAGTTGTACTCCCAAATCTGCTGCGTACATGCACATCCAAACTGAGCAATTCAGAGCACGGAACTTTCAAATTCCAGTGAAATTCACGTGCTCCAGACTCCAGAGGCCCGTTAGCATGATCCGCTAATCCACTCATGAGTCCGGCGGGCTATCGAGTTCATCACACGCTTTGTTCCTGCCTTCCTGTGTGCTCCGCTGAGAGAACGAACATTCCGACAAAGAGGACGCACGAGGTGAAAATGGAACTTACATTGGAGTAGACAGAATGTATGTGGCGACTATAGATATATTGCGCTCAATTCAATTCACACGGGTAAGAGTACACGTGCATGAATAAGTGTTTGCTTCTCTATGTGTTTTAAAAAAGAAGGTTTATCATTACCGAGTGGCAAAGTGTTTGTTTCGTGACAGAGTTGCTTTGTACCTCCTCTCTTTTTCTTAATATATAAGTCCCATTTCATAAAAAAAACACACGCCAATGGCAGAGGACCAAGCTTCCACGAAAAGTCCACCACCAGAAAATGCATGAGGTACACTTACTTGTACCTAGATGAAATGGATTTTGCAAACTGGGTTCTCATTATTAAACTGTGACAGCGCTGTCAGTGCATGAAAGAAAGCTGCCAATACGAGCTGCTTGTTGTCTGATAACAAATGCATGAGACCAAGGCAAAATAGATATGAGCTTTTGGCAATACACGCTCCTTGATATAAATGGTTTGGAGCATAAGCTGCTGTTGCTGGTTGCTCATTAGCAATGTTCTTGTTTTTCTTCACCAAATGAGTTGCTTCTTTATTCAATGGGATTTTGGAGTAAACCAAATAAGCTTCAAATAAAGATTTAGAGCTGTAGACGAGGGCATCTTGAACTCCATGTTTGTGACCAATGATCACCTTGAAGTGGAGCTTGTTGATACCAATCATTTGGTGCTGAGTGAGGCTGTGATCGAGGTTCAAACAGCAATTCAAATGCAATTATGAACCCAGAAGATGCCAAGAGGGAACTGCAAGGGACTTCCTTGCTACTCACCATGCTCTGCAACATGCAGCGTGGAGAGGAACGTACGCGAGTTGAGACACGTCATTCCTTTGCATACAAAGTTGCGAAACATATGTGTCGAAGAGCCTTCTTGTTTTCAGTTTTTGTGACGTAAATGAAATATATATTGCCTATCAAATCATTTCCTGTAGTGAAGAGAGAAGCTCGACTACAAAAATATGATAGCACGTAAACGTATGCAATGACCAAAGCGCACCAAGTAGATGAGCCTACTGGCATTTCTGAAGAAAACAATGAGCTTAATTATTACCAGCAAAGTGGTAATCACTATTTCATCCGCTAGGCATGCCTGTCAAAACAGAAAAAAGTAGCCTGCTCTAATAAAATGGTCAATACTAAATGAGTAAATGCCTGTCAGTAAGCTGCTGGATGGATCATTCCAATCAGTAATAATATATAGGAAGAGGAACATAATATCACTTCTTTTGCTTTGTTCAATCCAACAAACAATAATGAAAATGTTGTAATAATAATGCTTGAGTTACAAAATGTAATATTCTACCATCAACTAGGTAAATGTTACTTGCTCCTCTCTACTGCCAGTCTTCCTCGTTTGGCTATCTAGCTTCACGTTCTTCGGCCACCGGCCTCCGTCAACATGAATCGTCGTCGGCTCACCGCGGCCAAGCGCATGGAGCGCCTGAGCAAGCGAACGGGCACTCGGTAAGCTCCGGTGGCCAGCAGTTGCGACCCAGGTGAAGGTAGCCGCCTGCTCCGCCGACCCGCACCGTCCCCGGCCAGGTAGGCGCCGTCGATGTACAGGTAGCCGGACTCGTTTTTACTGTTGCTTTCTGCATGTCCGACTCGGTCGAACGGCTGTCAGACCCAAACAGACTCCGAGCCCGGATCGGTTTTTTCCTATTTCCTAACGGAAATTAAGCCCGTTGTTTCCCTATTTCCTATCGGTTGATCCCTTCATTGAATTGACTGCTGCCTCCCTGATGGTCTTGCAGCGCCGCAGTACGTGGAGCTGAAGGACAAACTGAACCATTCACATGAAGGGCAGCAGGCATGTGCTGCTCAATTTCAGCAGGCGCATATCAGTATGTCAAACGAGAGTTATGCCTCTCTTCTTCGAAAATTTGTAGCGGCAACGGTGGTTATGCATGACAAAATGGTGAGAGATGAGGACGATCTGGATGAGTTGCTGGCTAGTATTGCTTCTTTTAGCATGATTTGCTAGTATTCGAATGCACCAGCCACTGACCCATGCTCCGTATGTTAAATAGTGCGGCTGTAAACATTTTTTGCTGTTCGAGCGAGTGATCAACTCATTGGCTAATATAATGCTCCCATGTCTATGAGCATGTATGGCGTCTCTTTTTTCTCCGTGAATTATTTGTTTTTATGAGATACTGGAGTAAGCCAAACAAATGAGATAGTGCGGCATCAATGAAGTTGCCGACGGGTCGCCGGCTCCAGCAGCGCCAGCGCCAGGACGCCTGCTAGCACGGCGAGGTGCTTCGTCTTTAGTGGTTTGGTGATGCTCGTCTGCGAGCTAGATACGTACGTATGTACGTGTTGTGGAAGAAGCCAAGTGATGGGCCGGCCGGACAGTCACTACGGGACACAGGCAAATTGCCGAGTGCCAGGGGGGAAGGGCAGAATACCCTCGGCGAACCGTTTGCCGAGTGTAACACTCGGCAAACGGCACACGGCAAATGTTTAGTCGGCAAACACTAGTTCGCCGAGTGTTTTGTGTCGGGCACTCGGCAAACACTTTACCGAGTGCCCAGAAAACACTCGGCGAACAATTATTGAAAATAATAAAAAAAAATCATGTTCCACCTGCTCCTGCTCCGCCGCCGCCGCCACCTGCTCCGCCGCCGCCGCCGCCACCATCCACACTGCCGCCAGCCACCGCCACTGCTTCCCGCCGCCACGCCATGAAGCAGATCCGGTGGAGGGGCGTCGGGCGGCGGCGGATCCGGGGCCGGCGGCGTCGGGCGGCGGCGGCGGGCGGCGGCGGATCCGGGGCCGGCGGCGTCGGCGGCGGCGGATCCGGGGGCGGCGGCGGATCCGGGGGCGGCGGGGCCGGGGGCGGCGGATCCGATGGCGGCGGGCGGCGGCGGATCCGGGGCCGGCGGCGGCGGCGTCGGCCCGGCGGCGGCGGCAGGAGGCATGCAGGAGGCAGGAGGCAGGAGGGGAGGGGAAGAGTGGAGAGTGGGGAGAGGGGGCCGGGCCAGGGGTGTTAATTTTAATTTGTGGGCCGTCCGTCTGTTTGCCGAGTGTCCTACGTGGACACTCGGTAAACGGTTGATTTGCCGAGTGTCCACCATAGGACACTCGGCAAATGTTTTTTGAAAAAAATTTAAAAAATATCCAACAGTTTCAAAAAAATACCAAATTTTTACACGAACCAATATAGGTTCTCTACTGACTATACAAAAAGTTTTGTAGTCAAACCGAACTCGACCGTCACTTCGACTCTAAATTTTATCGAATCCTTCTCAAAGTTACTATTCTTCTTCTAAGATGCTTCGGTTTGTAATCATCGTACATGATGAAATGTGCAAAACCTTCTCAATTTTTTTCCACAGCCTCCACGTATTATATCATCACATCATGGCAAATCTCATAATTTTCAGACTTTGATTGTTTTTTTTACAATTTAAAAATACTATTGCCACACGTTCATGGTCGTGTTTCCTGAACAAGATGTTAGAAATTTCTTTTCATTTCATGGGTCAGGTCTCAAATTGGTCCAAATAACATGAATATCATTTTTCTACTCATTTTATTCCATAATTTGAATCACTTGCAGTTCAAATTTGACTTATACTAAAAATTCCCTTGAAATGCAATTAATTAAATAAATATAGCAAATAAATTCAAAAATATACCAAATTTTAACATGGAGTACCACATGTTGTATGTGGGGAGTAGAAAAAATTTCATGGTGAAAAGAGGAAAAAAAATTATTTATTTGCCGAGTGTAAAAAAAAACACTAGGCAAACCCCCCTCTTTGCCGAGTGTTTTTTTTGACACTCGGCAAACCCCCCTCTTTGCCGAGTGTTTTTTTTGACACTCGGCAAAGAGGGGGGTTTGCCGAGTGTCAAAAAAAACACTCGGCAAAGAGGGGGGTTTGCCTAGTGTTTTTTTTTACACTCGGCAAATAAATAATTTTTTTTCCTCTTTTCACCATGAAATTTTTTCTACTCCCCACATACAACATGTGGTACTCCATGTTAAAATTTGGTATATTTTTGAATTTATTTGCTATATTTATTTAATTAATTGCATTTCAAGGGAATTTTTAGTATAAGTCAAATTTGAACTGCAAGTGATTCAAATTATGGAATAAAATGAGTAGAAAAATGATATTCATGTTATTTGGACCAATTTGAGACCTGACCATGAAATGAAAAGAAATTTCTAACATCTGTGTTCAGAAATTGACGCACCTG
>NC_028453.1:32689269-32738808 GCF_000263155.2 Setaria italica
TTTCCCGTAGTGAGTGTTGCCTGACGGTGCAGTCGGGAGTCGGGACGGGACAGTAGCCGCTCATGCCCGGCCTGCTGCTGCGCGAACCCGCGCGCCCCGGGCGGGGTGGGTCGTGGGCGTGGGCCGCGTGGCTCAACCGCTCAAGTTGTTGCCATTGAGACACGAGACTCACGAGGAGCCCTCTACGCGCACCGCGTTGGGGCGGAAGCCGCTCATGCCTTCTTGGCCTCGTCACAAATTAAAGATGCATGCTCTTTGATAACGTACGCACGCTTCCTCTACGACTTGCACATGCATGCAAGTTCGATCAGCTCTTAGCTTCATATCGCGCGGGACGGGAGGGCCGGAGAAAAGATCGACCGAACTTGGCTGCTACTTGCAGTCCTTCTCGGTGTCCCCCGCGCGTGCGGCCTGCTCCGATCGAACAGGGGCTCAACTCAATGCAACGCCTCCTCCGATCGATCCGTTGCACTTGCGGCACACGAGGCATGACTGGGCTAGCTGTACGATCGACCAGCAGATCGAGTTTAATTTTGCGTGCTGTGAGTGCAGCACCCGCCGGTGTTTGGATCATGCGGACTAAACTTTAATCTATCACATCAAATGTTAGAGTCCAACCAGGAGTATTAAATATAGATTAATTATAAAAGTAATTGCACAAATAAAGGCTAAATCGCGAGATGTATCTATTAAGACTATGCCCATACATGACAATCAAAGTACATATAATGCACAATGTTCCTTCCCGATGCTCGTAGTTATTGACGGCTTCAAACACTAGTAAAGAACTGACCTTCCATCCACAACGTTGGACCCGTGACTAAAGTGCATTGAGTCCCAGGTCAAAAAATGTGCCACCGAAGGAGGGAGGCTCTAGTCCCGGTTGTACATATGCATGAACTAGTCAGTGATTGTATACTATAGAACACCATATCATGTTCCCTCGTATCTGTAATTAGAAAAGTCCTGTATTTTATTTTTAGAGTAGAAATGTCGTTTGTTGGTGCATAGTTGCATGCACTCATCGGTCAATTAGGGCAGTCCCCTGGTTTCCATATCATTAATTATATTACCGCATAGAACTTTTAGGTTATGTGTCATTATTTATATTAAATGAGAGAATGAAGAGATGAAGAAATTAGATCGTATGCAAGACCTAGTTTCTACACGAGAACTGATGCATTAGACACTATCAATTTTTGCATTGGGAGATGATAGTATCTTCATGATTGATGAAGAACAATTATGATTGGTTAAAAGAAGAGATGATGAGTTTATTAAAGCTCCTCATTAAAAATTAATAGGTCGTAGAGTGTAGTGTGTTTATGTGGCAGGCACTATTCATGAACACTATGGGCTGAGACTGCCCTTAATTACCATATAAACTACTAATTTCAACAAATATTGTTCCGATACAGCATTAGTGAAGCCTACCGCCATAATCTCTGAAGACATTATAGCTCGTATTTAAGAGCCGGAGGATTTAATTTCGTCAGCTACCGAGGCGGCCAATGCCCTCCTTCTGTTTTTCTTTTTTTACATTTCACATTAGATTTATTCTAAGAAATTTGTTCAACTTTGACAAAATTTGTTCTGCAAGAGGCTGCTGTCAGTTTCTCACGTAGCCTTCCACGTGATTAGCGAGATGATATCTGTCACCACAACGTGTTACTGTCAATGATACCACGTAGCCTTCCCAAAAGGCCAAAACTATTCAACAATAACCAACTCAACCAGCGCAGCATGAAACAGGGGCTCATCTCCCTTCCTCTTCCTTCAGCCGATATTAATGGAAACAGACGAGAGAAAAAAAGAGAAGAAAGCTAGAAAATTGCATTGTAGTATCATATTTCCTTCAATATAGCGAACTAAACATGAGTGCCTAAAACAAACACGTGTACATGATGATAGTGTCAATTTTGTGAAGTTAATCTTGATAGTATCAAACTTGCTAAGCCCAACGAAAAGTGTGTCAAAGATGTGAATTTCTCGTGTGGATACTGGATGGTACCTACAATTTTTGAGCGGTTAGTACAGAGTACCCACAAGGCCACAACTTAGGTAGGCTCAGAGCAACTCCAAGAGTTCTTCAAAAAATTCTTCCCCAAAATAAGGTATTGGGGGCTATGCTAAATTTTTTTTTTCAAAAAACATATCAGCCCACAACAGATCGCTAAAAACTGCTCTCCAATAATTCAAAAGAGACCACATCATCAGATTGAGCCCATTAGTATCCGTTGATTGTTGATTTTTTTCTCTCTAGTACCTGTCCAGAGCCCGTCAAAATCCTCCTCCGGTATGCTATCACGCCGGCTACCCGTGCGCACGGAGGTCTCACGCTGCCACCCCCTGCGCACGGTGGACTGACTCCGGCAGCCCCTGCGCGGCATTCCTGATGCCGGCAGGTCTGCGTCCTGCATCCTTCGTGCACTGCGCTGGATCAAAGTAATGATTAACTTCGCAGCATCATTTTCATTTTGTTTTTTTTTGTTGCGATCAGCTTTGACGTGCTATAATGAGGATTTTATCGTAATGATGTTTTTGTCACCGCCAATAACTTGGAAAAACAGTTCCTTCGATCTCCAACTATAATTGGAGATAGGTAAAAAGGGATCGCTATGAGTCGATGAAGCCTTTCGATGCATCTGGTGCTGGATTCGTCGTCAGATGATGACGATGATGATTTCTTAATCTCTGTTACTCATGTGGCCGTGAATGCGAATGAGTCCGATGATGAAACAAAACATCATGGTTCTATCATAGGTCAAGTACTTCAGCGAGATAGACAGGCAGAGCATCAAATGTTGTATCAAGATTATTTTTCAGATGATCCTACGTATGGACATAGTTATTTCAGACGACGGTATGTAAACAATAGATTTATTTGGACCATTTTTTCAAAAAATTCATATTATACATCTTGACATGCAGGTTTCGAATGTGTGTACGCATATGGAATGCCGTAGAGCAACACGATGAATATTTCTTGCAGAAAAGAAACGCTGCCGGTGTACTTAGCCTTTCTAGTCTGCAAAAGATTACTGCAGCATTTTGGATGTTAACTTATGGAGTAGCAGCTGATGCTACAAATGATTATGTCCGTATTGGTGAGAAAACTGCATTGAGAGTCTAAGAAGGTTTGTCAGTGCTGTTGTTGAGATTTTTGGAGATGAGTACTTGAGATCACCTAATGAAGATGATACTACTAGATTACTTGCCATTGGAGAGAGTAGAGGTTTTCCTGGTATGCTTGGGTCGATTAATTATATGCATTAGAGGTGGAAAAATTATCCTTCGGCATGGCAAGGTATGTATACCGCGCATGTGCATGAGCCTACAATTAAGCTGTTGCAGATAAAGATCTTTGGATTTGGCATGCTTTCTTTGGGATGCCTAGTTCCCACAACGACATCAACTTTTTGCACCGGTTTTCTTTATTCGCACGGCTAGCTGAAGGTCAAGCTCCAAAGGTGAATTATACCATTAATAACAATAAATATACAATGGGTTATTATCTTGCTGATGGCATATATCCCTTGTGGGCCAAAATTGTGAAGAGCATACCTGAACCACAAGGTAACAAGAAGAAATATTTTGCAACTGCCCAAGAAACTTGTAGGAAGGACGTGGAACGAGCGTTTGGGGTTCTACAGTCTCATTTCGCTATCGTTAGGGGGCAGCTCGATTTTGGGATCAAGACACCATCGGACAAATCATGAGGGCTTGTGTCATTATGCACAACATGATAGTTGAGGATGAGCGCGATGAGGAAGATGATTTAAATTATGATGGGGTGGGAGAAAAGGTGAAGATTTCTCACGATGAAACACCTAAACTTGAGAAGTTTATTAAAAATTACAAGAATATAAGGGACAAAGATATTCACAGTCAGCTTCAAGATGACCTCATTGAGCACCTGTAGCAACATCATTCAGACCTCTACAAATGATTGCCTATAGTTCATAGTAATTGTTACTTTCAATAATTTTTGCTACGTTATAATTTTTTTGTAATTTGAGATAAACCATACAAACATAAACAATTTGTTGGTATATTACTGCTAATTTATTGGATATTTGCATACTGTCTCTTAAGTTTGTAGAGTGCAAAATTATACTGCCTGACATTACAAGGCAAACCAAGCAGTTTGCTTCAGAACACCACATAAAGCATCACTGAATTACCAAACCAAACAAGCCATCATTGTCATAACAGAACAAGTCTGAAATTTCTAAATGGCTTTACTGTTCAATATCAAACAGAGCAACAGCGAGAGATCAGTGCTCAGTGCCGTGGTAGTAAAAACACATGAAATGGGGACCGTCAGGAACTGCTTCGATCGAACTCTGTAAAGAAAGTAAATGATAGTCCCTGATAGTACAAGCAAGTGTACACACACTTTCAGTCTCTGCATCCTCTCTCGTATATCACTTTCACCATCAGCCTCTCTTGTTTCCTCAAGGATTCGCTTGAGCCTGCGGTTAGCTTGTGCCTGAAAAAGCAATAGAAAATAATGACCTAGTCCATATGCAAACCACCATAGTTAGCACTGGATCTAGTGTGAAACTTAGTATAAAGCATGCAAAAGTTATTCTTACGTTACTGACAAGCTTGTCCACTATCGCCTTCAGGTAGTTCTTGTACTTCTTCCTCAACATTACACATGAAAAATTATTATTCTTACAAGATGCTTTGCTATTGAGTTGTTGTTCATCTCTTTCTGTATCCAAGATGGCGGCCCAATCTCATAGACAGCCCTTGTCCTATTTTCTGTTCAATATTTGTTCGAGAAAATAAATGGCAATGCCGTGTTACAACAATCCTGGGCTAAACAGGTCAAGACTCGTTGCCAGGTTGGGCATCGGAATCAGGCTGCTTCTGGTGGCCACTGCCATCGCCGTCGTTCTGCTCATTCATATCCTTATTAGTAGATTATGTTTACCACACACAAAGAAAAAATAAGATTGAGCATTTCAAAAGATGATCCCCATAACTCATCCACCAACCACAAATTTAAAAATCAGTGTGAAGACCCTATAGCTTGCTGCTAGCTATTCTTTTGTTGTTTACTAAGTTTAAAGGACGGTGTTCAGAGGAACCTAGGAAATTTTTAGCTGAACATGGAAAATGGAAACAACAGGGCATCAAATAGTTTGTCTCTGGAATTGCTACTTCAAAATGGTTATCTAGAATAGCACTATCAATACAGTGAATATAAAAAAACAGTATTTGGTTCTACAAAGCAAGAAATACTGTACCAACTAAACAAGACATATCCTCGAAGATCAAGATTTTAGTATAATTATTATACTTCATAAAGATAAGCAAATACATGTCGAGGGACTGTACCCATTGATCTTCTCAGGCTGAATAAGGTATGCCATTCTGAGAACTGCCTGCATATTGACAGAATACACCCATCATCTTATGAAAATAGATATGCAATTCTATTAGTCTTTATCATGAAAAAGAAACAAGTCCTCAGATGCCTACCGTCTTCCTTTCCATCATTGTCCTTTGAGTGTGAATCCTATTACAGCAAAATTACTCAGACGTCTGAAAGAAGTGTTATGATAAGAAAGAATTCTCCGTGCATATGCCATGGAGTGGTGTGCGACAGGAGGGAATCAGGGAATCATACCTACTCGGGAGGCTCGGGGGAGCCTTGTTGCTCGGAGTCGACAGCAACGGCTCGACGACAGCAACGGCTCGACGGAGACTACCAAAGTGTCGCGGCGGGTGTGAGATGGACGGGTGCCGGGCGCGAAGCAGTCGCGGGAGCGGGGCAGCGCGGTGCGTGGCGGCGCGGGGGCCGCGCAGGGGTGGAGGGAGAGCGTCGCGGGACGGCCGCCGCCGCTGCCTGCTCAGCCGACTCGACAAGGCGCCGCCACCGCCGGGAGAGGAGGGCCTCCGCCGGAGTGGGGATGGCCACCGCTAGGAGAGGACGGGCGCGCCGGAGTGGGGAGGGCCGTCGCCGCCGCCTGCTCAGCCGGCTCAACAGGACGCCGCCTGCTCAGCCGGCTCAACAGGACGCCGCCGCCCTTCGCCCCTCGCCGTCGCTGGAGTGGGGAGGGCCGCCGTCGGGAGAGGAGCCTGTCCGCCGCCGCCTGGAACAGGCGCCGGGAGAGGAGCATGGAAAAAAAAGAGCGCGAGAAGGGGGCGTGGGAACAGAGGAAGACCGCCGGTGCGAAAATATACGGAGCGAGGGGTGTTTTTCGCTTCGTCAATTTTTCAAGGGAGTTTTGGTGGACCAGTTCATTTTTTCTTGTTTTTTCTAAAAAAGATACTAAGGGTAAGATTAACAGTCTCTTGAAGTTGCTCTTACCACTTTTATTTAAAAAAAATGGTAGGCTTACCACTTGACATGTGCGCATAACGCTGTTTGTCTATTAGAACCAGTCGTTTTGTCTGTCATGTCGACGCCACTAGCAACCGGAATCCACTCGAAACCGCCTGACCAAATCATCGACAAACTTCTGCAACACCGTCATAGCAAACTCTGCTCCAAGGCACGCCCTTCGCCCGGCACCGAATGGTATCATCTTCATCGTCTCCGGCCCGCCGCCGCCCCCAGTGGTAGAACGGACACCGGAGGCTTCTCCGCCTTCCACGAATCGCTCAGGCCTGAACAGGTTGAGGTCAGTCCACAAACTGGCATCCCGTCCAATGCTAGCCACACCGAAGTTCACAATGGAGCCCTTGGGTATCACATATTTGTCGAGGGTGACGTCCTTGTCCGTGGTGTGCGCCAGGAGGTATTGCGCCGGCCGGTGAAGACGCAGGGCTTCGAGCACCACGGCCTCCACGAATGGCCTCCCCTGCTTACCGATGTGGTTGCCGCTAGCTCGCCTAGCAATAATGTCGCTCCGAAGCTTTTGCTGGATTTCCTGGTGGAGCACAAGGCGTGCCATGATCCACTCGAGTGCCGTGGTCGTGGTCTCTTCACCACGGCGTTCATGTACTCCCAGCACAGGCTCACCTTCTCCTCTTCTCCAAGTCCGAGCTCCAAAAGGGTGTCCACGTAGCACCTAGGCTCTGCCGCGTCGGATCCAACACCCTCCTCTCGCCTTCTCTGGCGAGCACTGGTGATACTGGTGACCAGGTCATGGTGCCTCCTTTGAGCTTCCAAGAGCTTCCTCCACCTGGGAAAGTAGCACACGACCTGGAGGAACACGGGCATAAGGTGGAACGCGTCTAGCTCGACGATGAGCGATATGATCTCGACGTGCAGGCCTCGCAAACGCCGGAGCGTGTCCTCCTCGACCCCTTCGCCGAAGCAAAGTGCGGTGAAGAAGCCGAACACGGTATGCCGGAACGTCTCCGATGGGGTGACGACGACACCGTACCGCCGTGCTCCCCTGCAGCGGCTGACTCGAGGTTCTTGACGAGCCTGTCGACGGATGACCGGAGCACGCCCACGACATGCTCTCCGGCGAGGTGGGAGCTAAGGTTGCGGCGGAGGAGGCCCCAGCGGCTGCCATAGGTGGCGCTGTTGACGCCATGGCTGTTAACTCCAGAGTGCCATGACGCAGGACGGTGGGCGCGCGAAGGTGGTGCCCATGTGGACGAGGGCGCGGCGCGCGATGTCATGGTGGTTGATGAAGATGGCTGGCTTGCCGCCGACCCAGAGAGACACGACGGGCCCGTGGGCAGCGTGGAGGCGGCGAAGAACCTCGGCGAGGGAAGCCATTGTAGGAGGGTGGCAGAAGAAGTTCCGTACGAGCGGGAGACGTGGCCATGGTGAAGGAGGGTGCGAGTGTCCATTGTAGTGTGGCTTGAGGTTCTTGGAGACGGTTAGCAGTAGTAGTATGAGAGGTAGGACGATGCCGGAGAGGAGTAGGAACATTGCCGCCGGTTATTGAGAGATGAGACAGTGAAGTGTGTATTTGTGGTGGTGTTGGCAATTGCCGTCTGCGCATCTTTGCAATCCCTAGCTTTTATAGGGGCGTCGCAGAGGAGAATATTGAACCTCTGTTCTCTGTTGCTCTTTTGTAAAAAAGAAATGCATCCGGCCCATGGTTTAGATCTACAAAATAATTGCAGACCTATATAAAAGTATATAAGCAAACAACATGTATATGATGCAATGTTCAATAATGCTTGGGAAAACTAAGTAAAAGAAAATTTTCTCTTATTAACTACAAAAAAACTAGAGAGTCTAGTTTAGAATTTTAAAAGCACATAAAATTTAAATAATATAGGAAACTATAGAAACTAAGTATGCAAACGTGGGGCTATTAACTATAAAATTCTTAAATATAAAGGAGAAAATTGTTCCGCAAAATGGAAAAAAAATTAGGAGATGAAAGAAAATCAGGATGAAGTTCTATTGGCAACTAAACACCTAGAGATCCAAATTTTAAAAATATAAACCAGTAAGTGGAGGAACCTTAGTGGTCTTTACACTACTAGGGAATCCACATTTAGTACCGGTTGGGAACCCCTTTAGTACCGGTTTCGCAACCGGTACTGGTAGTTCGATACTAAGGGGGTGGGAGTCTTTTGTAACGGGAAATAACCGGTACTAAAGGGGACCCTAGGCCGATCGGCCTGGGCTCCTCTGGGCCGATCGGCCATGCCCTTTCTGGGCCTGTTGGCCTTCATCTTCGTTTGGTTCAATGCCTGTTCAGTGCTTCATCCAAAAATATACTTTTATGTCCAATTCTCTAAAAAACAGAACATCCTCCAAAATATGTTGCACATGTGAAAATGACTAGTTTATTAGTGTAATTAATAGTTTAGTTATTAAATTCATATCATTATTGAAAATAAATAGGATAAAAGTGTGTCAATAGTGAGCGTCAACAGGGGTGCGCAGTGACACCGGGCAGTGAGGAGCCTCCTCCGCGGGAGTGGTGGCGCGCGGTTTTTGGGGTGAGCTCTCCCACCGATGACATCGTCGGCGGCACACGGGCATCCGTGATGAGGTCCCCCGCCGGGAGTGCCGAGGCGAGCTCGCCTGCCGCTGGCTGCGGCACTAGACTATTTTTCTTTTTTTTCCCAAAAATTTTTGTCTATTTTCTTCTATATATTTTTCTCGAATCTTTTTCTCACAAATTTTTGTTTCTTTTTTCTTTTGTTTTCAGCACATCTTTCCTAGAGTTTTCTAATTTTTTTTCTTCAAAGTTTTTTTCCAAATGTTTGTTTTCCAAAAATTTGCCCTCTATTTTTTTCACAAAAGTTTGTTCACAAACTTTTTTGCATGCAAATAATTATATATGAATTTTTTGTCATATAAATTTCCGCGTAAAAGTTTTGCACATAATCTTTGTCACGTATATTTGTTCTTGAAGTTTAGAAGAGAACGGGGGAGGGGGACGCACTTGGGACGAGACGGACGGACAGGGTGTTAGGAATCAACCGGACGGACGCTTCCATCCGATCGTCCATAAATTTGGTTGCTCCCGATTGGAACTAGTTGCAATGGTGAACCTGTAATATTTTTTTTAAAAAAAGAAAATTTTCAGCCTTTGCAACCTAACACAGCCAAATTTTTACAGTCAAGTTTTTACAGTATCATCAGCTCACCGGCAGTACACAAACGATGTTAATTGCATTGCGAATGTCGTTGTGCACTTGTGCTTAGGCAAGGGTCAATTCAAACCGAACACGCTCCCACTGTTTCGTTGCACTCATCACATCGTTTGTTTCTTTAGTGTGTTCCTAATCTATGTGGTACATGGGGGTTTTATGACAGATTGTTCTGTTTCAGAGGATAAACTAGTGCCAGGGTCCAAGTATGAATCTGGAGAGACGTATATGCCGCACTACCTAACTTGGCCACCATGATATTCATTCGGCATCCCATGCCACAGTGTGGATCCTGTGACAACCACCAAACGAAACAGATCGACAAGGTATGACAACAGGGTGTAAATTGGATGAGCTTCATAAGTTGGTACTAAAATTCCGTGCTAGTTTCCTAATATAAATATCGTAGCCACCAGAAGAACAGAGCTTTCCAAAGCGGTAACTTACAACCATGAACCTTTTTATTTCATCATATGGCAATGTTTGTCCTGGGACATTGGAGTAAACAAAATGGTACACTGATGCCCGGATGGGAGGCGCAAGAACCTTCAGATAGTGGTTGATTCGTGCTAAGGTAACGTAAATGTAAAGGAATCAGATTAAAATGTATTTGGTGGTGGAATGGATGATTACCCTCTTTGTGTGGTTGCACTCTGGTAACGTAATCAGATTACGGTGTGGATGTTATATCTGATTACAGTAAGGGAGGAGGGATAACAAGCTTGTATAGATATTATTTAGGTAAGGGATTCGATTACAGTGTCAATTGATTACAAACCACCAAAAAACATATGTAATGGGATTCGTTAACTTCAGTAGTCAAATTGCGTTACATTTGCGCCAACCAAACACCACCTCACATTGAACAAGGTTGTCCATTACCTGTTTCTTGGAGGTGGTTTGGCAGCACATATGCCTGTGTCGATGATCAGGGGCGGAACCAGGATGAACACCTCGGGGGGAGGGGGGCGCTAAATAATAGAGATTAAGAGCTAGAGCTAGAGATTAATGATGATTTGAAGCTTTATCTACAGTATTTTACATGTAAAATCAGACTCTCGGAGGGGCTGCAGCCCCTAGCCCCCCTGGATCCGCCCCTGTAGATGATGACAGTGTTGAAAGCCGAATTTCAGGAGGTCTGTTGGTCATTTGGAACAATGACAAACTCCGAGGTGAACCTCTTTTTCAGAATAGATTTGCTCAGTCCATCGAGTTCCATTGCAAGTTCTCTGGGGACTCCTGGATTATAACAAACATCTACGCACCCTGTACCCCGGAGGGACAATCTGAGTTTTTAAGGTGGTTCAAACGAATTGACATGCCCGATGAGGAACGTTGGTTAATTGTGGGGGATTTCAATCTTTTGAGAAGGCCAGAGAACAGAAACAAGCCAGGGGGTAATCTTCAAGATATGTTCCTCTTCAACGACGCCATCAACCGTTTATGTCTGAATGAAATTCAGTTAAAAGGAGGAAAATACACCTGGACTAACAAACAAGTCAATCCCCTTCTGGAGAGATTAGACCGGTTTTTCTCTTCCTCATTCTGGATCTCCAAATACCCCAATACCAGTGCCTCCATCCTCTCCAGAGATTCATCTGACCATAACCCATGTGTAATTTCGGTTTCAAATCACATGCCAGTACCCCAACTGTTCCGGTTTGAAAACTATTGGTTGCATCATGAGCAATTCCCAGCACTCTTGCAAAGGGGGTGGAACTACGAACCCCATTACAGTGATAAGGCTAGGATCATTGGAGCTAAGTTCAAGAATCTAAGAAAGGAACTGAGATCTTGGAAAACAAATCTACAAAGTTTAGCTAAAACTATTCAAAATACCAAAGATGTGCTTCTCTTCCTCGATGTCATGGAAGAATTCAGAGACTTATCTCTGGCTGAATGGAATTTCAGGGTCGTAATTTCATCACATTTGACCTCTCTCTTACAACAACAGAAGATTTACTGGAAGCAGAGAAGCTCTATCAATTGGGTTAAACTTTGAGATGAAAGTACTCACTTCTTTCATGCAAGAGCCTCTATTAGAAATAAACTCAATCAAATTACCTGCCTGCAAGATCAAAATGGTCAGCAAATAAAGGATCACCACGCCAAAGCCACCTTGCTGTGGGAAGCCTTCAGGGACAGAATGGGAAGAAGCAATTTCTCTCACATGTACTTTGATCTCCAATCTCTTCTAACTCCCTCAGATCACCTGGATCTTTTAGAAGCACCCTTCTCAAGGCAAGAAATTGATCGTATTATTAAGGATTTACCTGCCAATAAATCCCCTGGTCCAGATGGTTTTAATGGTGAATTTATCAAGAAATGCTGGTATTCGATAGCTCATGATTTCTACTCTCTTTGCGATGCCTTTTATGATGGGGAAGTATGTGTAAGGAGTATCAATTCTTCATATATCACTCTCATTCCGAAAAAGGACTGTCCCTTGGAGGTGGGGGACTTCAGACCAATCTCTCTCCTTAACTCAACAATCAAGCTCATCACCAAAATCCTAGCTGAGAGACTTCAGAAGGTCATCCCAAGGCTGGTTCATAAAAACCAATATGGTTTCATTAGGTCCAGAAGCATCCAGGATTGCCTGGCTTGGGCTTTTGAGTTCTTACACATCTATAAAGCCTCTAGGAAGGATCTTGTCATTCTTAAATTGGATTTTGAAAAGACCTTTGACAAAATAGAGCATCGGGCAATATTGGAAATCCTAAAGCATAAAGGTTTCAGGAATAGATGGATTAAATGGATCGAAAGTATTCTTACCTCAGGAACCTCTTCGGTGATTTTGAATGGGGTACTTGGGAAAGTTTTCCATTGCAAAAGGGGAGTCAGGCAAGGTGATCCACTTTCACTGCTCCTCTTTGTGTTGGCGGCAGACCTCCTGCAGTCCATCCTCAACAAAGCCAAAGATGAAGGTAGAATCAGACTACCCATTGAAAACGGGGCGGGCACAGATTTCCCAGTTATTCAATATGCAAATGACACCCTGTTAATCATGGAAGCAGATCAGAGTCAACTCCTACACTTAAAATCCATCCTAGACATGTTTGCAGAATCCACTAGCCTGAAGGTCAACTTTGCCAAAACAGTTATGGTCCCCATCAACACAAGTCCAGAAGTCCTGCATGACCTTGCTAACTTGCTTAATTGTCAAGCTGGCTCCCTCCCGTTTACCTATCTTGGCCTACCCCTGGGAATGACCAAACCGAAGATTGAGGATTTTCTTCCCGTTATTAAGAAGGTAGAAAGGAAGTTGGGTGGAATTTCTACCATGTTATCTCAAGGAGGAAAGTTACAACTTGTCAATTCAGTCTTAACATCAACGGTAATGTTTCACATGGCCACCCTCAAGCTTCCAAAAGGGGTCACTGCTCAGATTGATAAATTTGGAAAGCACTGCCTTTGGCGAGGATCAGATTTGACATCTAGGAAACCATCAAAAGCGGCTTGGCCTTTGGTGTGCCTGCCCAAAAAACAAGGGGGTTTGGGGGTCATCAACATCAACACTCAAAATGAAGCCCTCCTGCTCAAATTCCTGCATAAATTTTTCTCTAAAGTAGATACTCCCTGGGTACAGCTTCTTTTGGAAAATTATTATCAACATGGTAATCTCCCTGGAGGGCGTAGGAAAGGTTCCTTCTGGTGGCGAGACATAGTGAAACTCATTGACCTATACAAGGGGATAGCTTCTGCCAGAGTTTCGGATGGTAGTACAATTTTGTTCTGGAAGGATACTTGGAACAATCATCTCCTATCACGTGATCTTCCACAGCTAGCTTCCTTTGCAAAAGATGAAAGAATCACACTCAAGGAGGTTTTACAGGGCCATTTGCTCAATACAGTGCATCTTCCTTTGTCAGCAGAGGCACATGGACAGTTCGCACAACTACAAGAATTCTTACAACAGATTGATAATGCACAGCCTCAAGACCTATGGGTTTACAGCTGGGGTAATCCTATCTTTTCAGCTTCCAAGACATACAAAACCCTCATTGGAGAAAGAGGAGCTCACCCGATACACAGTTGGCTATGGAGATCCAAATGTCAAAACAAGCACAAAGTTTTCTTTTGGTTACTTATCAAAGACAGTCAATACCAAAGATGTCCTAAGCAGGAGGTCCATGGTTTTGGAATCTACAACTTGCGACATGTGCATCCTACAGAAACGTGAGACAACAACACATCTCTTCCTGCGATGCAATTTTGCTAAGGCCTGTTGGCGCTCGGTTGGCATCACTTACCCTTCCACCAGATCGGCCACCTCCATTTTCAATAGTATTCGAAGACAGCTACATTTACCTTTCTTTATGGAAATCATAATTCTCATGACTTGGAGTATTTGGACAACCAGAAATGACTGGACTTTCAATAATTCGGCTCCGACGATCAGGGACGTCACAAGGAAATTTGTTTTAGAATTTCGTCTGGTAGCTCTTCATAGGGCTAGGACCCATTTGCAACTCCCTATGTTAGACTGGGTAGATGCTTTATAACTTGTTTGAACTCCTTTTTCTCCCTCTCTCCCCTTTGTTTTAGTCTTTTGTTTATTTTGCTTCGATTTTGTTTTGTACTTGTTTAACTCTTTAATATATTCAGTAGGGGTCACCCTCCTGTTCCTTAAAAAAAAAAGCCGAATTTCAGTTCTACGACTAGTGAAAAGAGGCGTGATTTTGTAGTCCGAGAATAAGAGTGAAGGATTCAGAGATTCCAATGTCAAAAGAAGGCCATATTTCAGTTGTTATGTGATACCTTGTTGGCTATGTTTGTGAGTCGGGTATTAAATCAGTTGGGAGAGACTATGGTCATAGTCAGTGCAGCAATGTAGCGAACTCTGTCACAGCCAACTCTGTTGCCGGTAGGGTAAGCTCTAGGAAACACCGTGGCAGCCGTTATGTTATAGTAATAGTACTTTTCTGGTTGTTTGTGGGAGCATTGCTCATTTGGATCAAAATATTGTTTTTTCATCAAGTTCGGAATTATTAGCCTTTTCGGATGAATGCAAACTGAAATGTAAGACAAATGTGTTCATCCAGATGCTTGTTCAATTTCTCTCTAGAGAAAAAAAAAAGATAACGTGCAGTCGTGCACATACCGTTGCCTTCACTGATGCCAGTTCTCCAGACAAGCTCTGTTTCTCCTTCGCGGCAGTAGCTCTGTTCATTCTTGTATGTATATGTACTTTTGTTAGGTAATGGAAGAACTTCAAATGCGTAATATGTACTTATTAGACAACGCAAGCGTCATAAATTTACAGTCACACCACCATAGTCCATAGCTTGGTCCTGGGAAGTCAATGAACTAGACTAATTCATTCCATTTTTTCCGGACAAATTACCAAAATTAACTGCAAGTGTTTTTTTGTTATAAGAAATGTTTATTGTGTGAGGTTGGATCCTCAATCATATACTCATATGCTGGCATGAACCTAGAAAAATCAAAACGACTAATAATAATTTGGAAGGGAAGGAGTACATTTTAGATCTTGAAGTTGGCAGTTGGCAGTTGGCACAAAAGGCATACTCAAATGGAAAGCGCATGAAGAGACACACAATAATTATTGCTTGTTCCTCCTGGTCCCTGAAAGATTTTATCGGCAAAACATTCAGGAACAGAACTTCA
The DNA here is from genome assembly GCF_000263155.2 of Setaria italica. Classification (NCBI taxonomy): domain Eukaryota; kingdom Viridiplantae; phylum Streptophyta; class Magnoliopsida; order Poales; family Poaceae; genus Setaria; species Setaria italica. The sequence continues at coordinate 32,704,432 of NC_028453.1, forward strand.
GAGCATATGGAATTATGGATGCATGATGGTTGGGTGCAAGGCAAAAAAAGAAAGAACTGTGTGGTATATATTGAAGAACCGTTTCCCAATTTAAATGGTAAACATGCAGAGCCGGATTATTCATTCTCCAGAGATAGCCGCTAGCTGCCACAGAGCTCAAAAACATTTGTACACTGTTGCCATGAGACGTTGGAGGGAAACAAATAAACCTGCCATTTCCCCTGCCACTAGACATTATGCTGCGCATGAAGGCTGGAGGTGCACCGCAAGCTAAAGAAGAGCTAATATACGACGATGCAGATCTCTCCTATCTGCCTTCTTGCATTGGCACCGAACCGATTACCCTTTGGCTTGCCTTGTTTACTTATGTTTTAATGTTATAAGGTTCTAACTTTGATATGGTTCTGTACCTTTTCACCAAGTTGTAGTGTTTGCCGATGAAATTGAGGTCCTGAATTGGAATCACGGTCCCTGTTATAGATGCGCAATCTTGGTTCTGCCTGCGCGCGCCAGCGGTCTTCCTGGCGCGCGAGGCCACGTGCTGCTGCCGCCGGAGGGCTCACTGCCCACGCGCTCTGGTTGGTGGTGCTGCTGCCGGACCGCGCAGTACGCGCGAATACTTTTTTCTTTTCCATTTTTTTCTTTTAATTTTTTCCATATCATTTGTATTCAAATAAATATCATTTGCCTAAAATTATGTGCATAAATTATTTAGCAATATTCTCATAAAGTTGTACAGAGTTGTGTGTATGATGAAAGCTGTAGTACTAAATTTAACACGTACGTTGTTACAATCTTTGTTCCTCCCAAGTGAAAACTGAAAAGAAATGAAAATATATATGTGGGCCTCCATGCAGTAGCCCAAGATATGTGGGCCACCTTGAACAAATCTCTACAGCGGGTTATTACACAAAAGAAGCCCGATGCTCGAGTATCGGCCCAAACCCGGAAGTAGTTGTGCTGTCTTCCCCATCTCATCGCGCGAAACGGAACCTGCAGGGAAGAAAATTGACATGATGAATTCCGAGACTCAATCGCCTAATTCGGCGGCACTCAGCTAACGCACTAGCGCCATTTGATCCCATCCTGGAACTGTGCTACATGACGGACAGCAGGGCAGGGCTGATCGATCTGAAAGGAGAACGAACGCGCCTGTGCTAGTCATCAGAGCGTGGGCTTGCTTGCGAGCTCTCATGTTGCTTCCCTTGCTCGAATTCCACCTCATGGAAGTCGCTTCGCATCGGCCGTCTTCCAGCCGCAACACGAGGACCTCATGTCCGGCCGACAGTCAAAAAAAGACAAAGGCTTGGATGATGATGCAGACCAGTGGAACTGGGAGGCCTTGGTATAACGGATCTCAGGAATTCTTCTTATGCCCTGAGATTGAGATGGATGTGGTTAAAAAGAACCGATCCTGATAGACCTTGGAGGAACCTGACACTCCAGTTTGGCAATGACAATGTGCTTCAGAAGATGTTCCAGGCTTCGATCCAGGTGCAGCTGGGGGATGGTAACCTTGCCTTATTCTGGATTGACAGATGGAATGGTGATTCATCGCCATGCTCCATCGCCCCTGATCTTTGCAACCTCGTCAGGCCTAGACTCGGAAACAGACGCTCAGTGGCTGAAGCTATGCAGGATAAGAAATGGATTTCGGACGTTGTCGGACGGTTAACAGTGCCGGCCATCCATCAGTATGTGCACCTTTGGCACGAACTGCAGCATATTCAGTTAAGGCTTGGTTTAGAGGATGTTATCACCTGGAGATGGGAGCCCACGGGTGTTTATTCGGCAAGATCTGCGTGCAGAGCATTCTTCATTGGATCACAAACCTCTCCTGCAGGTAAGTTGATCTGGAAAGCCTGGTCGCCAATGAAGGTACGCTTCTTCATGTGGCTAGCCTGCAGAGATCGCCTGTGGACAGCTGCCAGACGCCATCATCGTGGTTTACAGGACAGCACCGCATGCGCCTTATGTGATCAGGAATTAGAAGATGCTGACCACTTGTTCGCTCGTTGCTCGTACACACAACAGCTATGGTATCTTGTCAGTTCCATCCTGCACATTCCCAGTCCGACGCCAAATCGAGACACAAATTTAACTGAATGGTGGCTTCAGATGAGACACGGTCTAAACGCTACACGGAGGAAAGGACTTGACTCCAGCTTAATGCTTGTATCCTGGAAGATTTGGAAAGAGCGCAACAACAGGGTGTTTAGCAAAGCGCCTCCTATGCAGCCAGCGCAGCTGTTACAACAGATCATCGAGGAAGCCATTCTTTGGTCAGCAGCTGGTGCCAAACATCTTGCCACCCTCGGCTGGCCGGCACCAGCAGAAGTTCAGGGAACAGGATAGTGTCATCTTGAGCTTCGTTTTTATTCTAAACGGTTGTTGATCTCTCATGTAATAGCTAACAAACTGTTAACCGTTTGCGTGCGTCCGGACGGCCCGCGTTGTACTAAGTTTTTACATCATCTTTTTAATACAAAGATACCCAGCTCTCCTGTGTGAATACGAAAAAAAAGACGACGATGCTTTGTTGGAAAAGCAGGCTTGGGCGTCGTTAGTTCGATCAAAGCTGCAAGGAAAGTTCAGGAAGCACGCACGACATGCATGCATAGTAGATCACTCACCGCTAGAGCAAAGCTACAAAAAACACGCTTCGATCGCCGCTAGTGCGAAGCCTTTTTCACAAAGGCGTCTTTCACTTTGTCGGTGGAGTAGTGTAGTCTCAGATCATCTTCTCCTAGACTCCTAGTCATCCGCGCGCTAATAAACACGTACGTTCCCTGAAACACATTTTACATATTCAATTAAGTTGGCAGTTGCACGAAAGCCCTACGCAAGTGGAGATCATGAACGCATGAAGAGGCACACATTTGCTGGTTCCTTCCGCTCCCTGAAACATTTTCTCTGAAAAAAATTCAGAAACAGAACTTCGTTCAGAGCATATGGATGAATGGTTGTTGGGAAGGCAAAAATCGGATGAACTGTGTCTGTGTGGTATAAATGTTCAACAGTTCAAGAGCCATTTCCCAATTAATTGCTAAACATGCAGAGCCGCCGGTGCGTCTTCGCCTCCAACTCTCTAATAACCCATCTATTCTCCAAAAGCTAGCAGCTAGCCTCCACAGAGCTCAAAAACATTAGTACAGTGTTGCCATGAGACGTTGGAGGGAAACAAATAAACCTGCCATTTCCGCTATTATTGTGCATTATTCTGTGCATGAGGGCTGGCGGTCAAACAAGGCCATGTTTTAGCTGATATTCGATGCAGGTTTAATTTCCTACTTTGACTTCCACCGAACCAGATCGAACTAGTGCCGGAACTAGTGCCGGAGACGAGGAGTTATTTTTATTGTTAAACTTGTGATCATTACATATGTTTTGCTTATTTGTGATCTCATATTTAAACATTTCACCAAGTTTTAACAAGTGTTTGCCGATGATGCCCAAGCGAAAACTTAAAAAAGAAATGGAAGTAGTATTTGTGGGCCTGTGTAGGCTGCAGCCCACATGCTGCTGTTGGCGCATCCACCAAAAAAAAAGTGTGTACTCATGTACACGAAAGAGGCCCAAGTTTTAGCCCAAAACGCGGAAGTTGCAGTGCTGTACAGCACTACTGCCCCATCATCGCGCGAAACGGGAACTTAACCTGCAGAGCAGAAAATCGCTTCACACTGGTCATGCATCCTCGGGCCAGTAACACGAGCCCCGCATGTCCGGCCGGCCGACTGGCAGTCCAAAACAAAAGGCTTGACGATGATGCTTGTTTGAAAAGCTAGCTTGAACGTCGTTCAAAGCTGCAAGGAAAGTTCAGGAAGGAAGCACCACATACATGGATGTGTGAGCTGCCTTGTAGAGCTTCCACAGCACTGTACTGGAATCTCTAAAGCTCACCCCCTATACGCAGACCTGATCGAACATGACTCACAGGTACTGTACACAGGACATAGATGACTCATCACTAGTGCGAAGCCACAAAAGACATGCTTGATTTCGATCGTCGCTAGTGGGAAGCCTTTTCTCACAAAGGCAGCTTTATTTGTAACTTTTCTCAGTGGAGTAGTGCACTCTCAGATCATCTCCTAGTCATCCGCTAAACACACACTTCCAGAAAAGATAAAGCTGGCGATCACGCCACATGTACGTGCTCCTGGCTGGGCAACCTGGCCACATCCAATTAAAGCGCCCCCAAACATACCTAAAACCGGGCTAATCTATCACGCACTGAGACGACGCCGTATAAAGGCGGCGCAGCGCAATAAGGATCCGACGATCTCTCCGGCGATCGCAACCCGGCCGGCTCAATCCTCCTCCGACGAGATCGCCGGCCACAGCTTCTCCACCGAGATAAGCAAAGCACATTATGCTCGACCCATCACCATTCACCTCACCTTCACTCTGCCGGGCTGCTGCTTTCCGGCGAGGACGCGACCGCGACCGAACTCTCTCGCTCTCGATCGCGAGGCCTGCCGGACCGGGCCGGGATAACAGGTTGCGGTGTGAGCGTGACCGGACGCTAAGTGTGGAGATAAAGTGGCATCTTTGTCCCTCTCTGGGCTTTTTCTTTCTTTATTTTTTTGCCTCGTCTTTTCGGTTCGGTCATTGGGCGATCATGACACAAAGCGAACCTACTTCAGTCGCAAAAGGAGTAAGCAGGATCAGGTCATCAGGTTCATGGATAATGGATCATGGATGGATGGACGTGTCATAAACTAACCCAATTCCTATAGCTTGCTGTAGCATTATTGCCCAGATCGAGATTGATCAGTGCGACAGTAGTAGAGCTCCGTGTCGTCGTCTTCAGTGAATCAGACTGTAACTGGGAATGTATTTGTTATCACTGCATGGGGTGTGATCTGATGATTCAGGTGGCTCGTCAGTTTGGAGGAACTGCACTGGAGTTGTGTCTTCTCCCAACAGCCAGCTCAGCTGTGTGCTCGTGTTTCGTCGCCAGGCCAGGGAGCATGCGAGGGCTAATCACACCGGGCTGGGGGCACGCACGTGTGCAGCTAGTTTCCTGTCCCAAAGAAAGATGCTAATGCTATGCGACCATGGGGTGCCAAGCTCCTGATTGATGCGGGTGCGCAGACGTGGCCGCGCGATCGGACTGATTGCCAAGGTTTGAGATACGATGGCCCCCAATAATTGAGGTGTCTATTCCACTTCCGTAGCCAACTTGGAGCGTCAACTTGTGGTCGCCAGATATGTCGTATATTCGCAATTATCCGATGGATTTTGAAATGGCGCTGATTGAGAAATTTTTAGGAGATTATTCGCTTATTTTCGATTTTGTTAAGCATATATAATATTATCCCAGGCGATCGATTACTCTGTGAACCTTGTTAATGTAGTGGCCAATAAAGAGTTGCTAGCATCTAATCTGATACTGATTTTGTAGTGATTGTTATCACGCATAAGGATTCATGCTCTGAAATCTGAATATTTCTAGGATTTAGTTCAAATATAAGGAATTCTGGATTCTTTCTCTTCACACGTCACATGGAGGAGACCGAACTATGTACCTTACTTTTTTGGCCCCCTATCTATACAGGCTGTAAAGTTTCTAGGGGATTTTATGCCAAGAATCTATCAGCCCAGAGTCCTGTGTTCTCTTCGTTCCATCCTGTCAAGGAGATGGGAAATTCTGGCACCTGATGCCCTATCAAACAATGTAGTATTAGCCATTTGCACTAACCTGGGACCGTTCATTTTCGCGGTTCCAACCAAGTGTCCTGTCTGCACCTGAAAGGAACGCACCCATACGATGATGGCCAAATGCATTCTGCAATCCAAAAGCATCACCGTTCCGATGCCGAAAACTTGTACGGTTGGCAAGCGCAAACCGAAACGTCGCGCACGAAACCGATCCGGTTCAGTCTTTCCCAGACGTTCATTGCAGCAAAGGCAAAGGCATTTCGAATTCCGTCAGGGAGTGCAGTGTTTTGCAAAACACTTGGGAAGAATCAGAGTTCTCCCCGTCTTGTGTTTTGGCACTGCCGTGGTTTCCCTCCATGATTCCTGAAAATGGCTTCGCAGTGGTGCACTTTTAACGTGGCTTGGAGTGCTTGGTGCCGTTTGCATGTAGGAACAGGCCGACGGCGACAGGAGCATCTTATTTTTGGCCCACTGATGGAGACGACGATGAGGCCGTTTTCTTTTGTTCAGCCAGATGATGGATACTCCGTAGGTAAGATGACTTGTCCTAGTCCTCTCCAGAAGAATCGCTGTGGAAATGCTAGATGCCAATGGTGCTTGCGTTGCGTGCTTTATACAACCTCATATGGCACGGGTCTTTTAGCGATTGTTGGGAAATGTTTGGTTATCACAGAGTGAAAAACAGTCTCTCGTATGTGTCTACAATGAGTCAATGACTTTATCCGTCTCAAAATCTATATCGTTCCAGTTCATATACTCATAGAGGTAAGGTGTGTACTTGTGTATAAATAAAGGAGTGACTGTGCATATATACAAGTATTTGCATTTATATTGTAAGTTTGTAAAAAATAGTGTGATGGGGAATTGATATGCATTCCAGAATACCTTTAATTCAAGGCTAAAAGGCCAAAAGAAATTATCATAAGATATCTTGTTGTGGAATTGAGACATAAGTGAAGGATTATTCCTTTTTTGAGAATTATTGGAGGAAAGGATTCAGTCAAAAGAAAATCTTCTTCTCGAGGGAGTATACACTTCCTCTGCAATAATTTAGTTCTTAATTCCATTAAATCACTAAACAAGCTGTTCCATGACCCGCGACAGCTGAACAGCGGGCAAGGTCCTCTCGTCCTCATGTACATTTCCACCACCAGCAAGTACGTATGCAGGTGGTTGGGCTCATGTCGTCCACACAAGCTACTTGCTAATAAATTCATCAAGTTCTTTTCTGTTGCTAAGTTTAAGTTCAAGGGCTTTTCAGGAATCATTTGCCCCTTTCTGTTGGTCCTTCATTTTCCTAAGTCTCAGTCTAATAGCCAGCCCCCATCCCACCTGTTTTTTCTAGGAAACTGTAGTGGTGTTTACAGTGCATCAACCGAGTATCGACGGCATTAAAAAAATCTTGCACTTTTTCTGGCTTCACCAAGGCAAATGCAGCTCGCCGTGCATGCGAGACCAGAATGTAATATTATCCGGTGACCTCCCAGAATTGCTATGTTCACCACGACCAGAGCTACCAAATGGCAAATGATATCCTCGCTAATTTTTACTACGAGTTTACCTAGTCCATCAACCCTGCTCCTCGCACGGGCTAATATTTTTAAAACCTATTGATTCTGAAATTAAACTCCTTACTAATAATTAAAATTGGTTACCTACTACTCTCTCATTTTTTTCAATGCTTCAACATAATACCCATATAGATATATATTTATCTTTATCCAATTGTGATTGATTTTTAATCAGTACTCCCTCCGTCCCAAATTACTATTCATTTTGGCTATATCTAGATAAATAGTTTTTGATATGCACCTAGAGGTTTATAGAGTAATATAAAATCTATGTATCTAAAAAAGCTAAAACGAATAGTAATTTAGGATGGAGGGAGTAATTACTCTATAAACTTTTTGATCCACGTTCACACTTTTTTTTTATTTTGTATCGCACCTCCATACATTGTTTTTAGTATAAAAATCATTATTTTTCATCCATTTCTCACATACATGTATAAATGGTCTAAATGGTGACACTCATCATATGTATATACTTTAACTTAGTATTTCTACATTAACAATGACATAAATAGGTCATTTAGAATCATATATTAGTTTACTTTTGGACATTTATGCACATGAAGATAATTAGATTAAGATTTAGGCGTTTACTTTATGTGTTAACTTAGATACAAATTTAGAATGACATTTTAAATTATGCTTTATAATGATACGTATGAGTAAATTGGATGAAGATTCTTAGGTTACTTTAGATTATTTTTTATAATGGCCAACATCAGTAATTTAGATATAGAATTAGAGTTTATATTAAATATTTTCATAATGATAGTGCTGGCTAACTTTTAAGAAAATATAATGGATTAATGACCATGATTATTATAGTTTACATGATTGGTGATTGATGTTTTTGATTTTTTTTGAGAATTTTTACGATTTTTCTTTTTTTTCTAGCGTGTCTCGTGAGAACTAATGCGGAGTCTTCAATGAAAAAAAATTGAGACCACATTGCTACAAAACTGTTACAATGAGCTACATCCCATTTGTTAAATATTCGAAAACAATACTGATATAGATATAATTTATTATATTCATTTGATTGTCCGATTGTGATAGATTTTAGTTACTAATTACTCTATAATATTTTCATCCACATTTATAATATTTAACTTTTCACTTTGCATCGCAGGTATGTGCTTGAATTTGTTTAATGGACTCTAAGTTTGAGCTGTAATTTTAACATAGAAACCTATATTCTCATCACTTGCTCTATATCTTTATAAATGATGACGCACACATCATGCGTATATACCTTAGTTATTATATCATTACCAATAGTGTAAGAAATAGATGATTTAGACTTATATATTGCCATATATTTTTAATTAAGGTGATTGGATTCAAATGTAGTGTTATCTCATGTTATTTTTAATAATGGCATATGTGGGTAATATAGATGCAAATTTATAGGGTAACTTTAAGTTTTTTAAGTATTAGTGGTGGGCAATTTAGTTGCAAATTTAGGAAGTTATTTTAAATATTGTTTATAATGGCATGAGTGGGTAATTTTGATGAAGATTATGGGGTTACTTGAAGCGTCCCCACATTAGCGGAGACTAAATGTGATGCAAATATCAGTCCCAGGAGGCTGATAACACATTTATTCAACAGATAGTTCAAACACCGTATAACTCCCGAGGAGGTGGGCGTGAAAGCCACGCCTCGATAATAAGCAAATAAATAACAGCAGCGAGCCAAGCGACTGCCAAAAGATAGCACTCGGGACTACACGGCAGCAGAAGCATCTTGCGAAGGCCAACACCACAGGCAGCGTTGGGTGTGGACACAACCTCCTACTCAAAATCCTCGGTGACGAAGTCCGGGTCTTCCTCTGTAGCAACGAAGCAAGGGTGAGTACAGAAGTACTCAACAAGTCCAACCCCATCCACGGAGGGGGATACAGGCAAGAGTATGCATAGGATATAACAAGGATGAGGTTAAGGTTCATTTGCAATAAAGCTAGATTTTCAACACATGCGAGGGTTCACTTTCAAAAGAGTTTTCGCAAAGCTTTTCCTTTAGTAACCGAAATATTAAGTGGGGTTGATCCTACACAAAGGATCCAAATTTTATTACTATCGGACTCCCCGTCCGCCATAGCTCACGGCACAACTGCCGGACCCTTCCAAAATCCAACGCACGCCAAGAAAATTATCCCAACTCCAAACACTAGTTATGTGACCAAGCTGTAACTTGTCCAATGCCGTGGACACGGCTACCCGGATAGATTTTAACTCTGCAGAGGTTGTACACTTTTCCCACAAGTAGGGTACCGCAGCACGCTCACCTTGGTGTCGGTGCGGATCCTAACGAAGCCATACCCACCTTAGCTAAGACTGACTAGTCCACACGGAAGCGACCAAGGGGTTAACGACCTACCAACGAGGTCTTAATCGGGACCTAAGTCACAAAGATCTTACTCATTTCCCATGGTCTCCCGTTGCTCACCAGCTCACCCAAGGACTAACAGTTTAGCTAGTGGGATTTATGGTAAGCCGTCGCCCACACAACGGTCGAGTGGTTGCATGATGGTTGAGTCAGGCAGATGACACATCAACTCGGTCCTTAACCATGACAAGATGGATATCTCCCAACCTTGCTCAACCACTAAGGTACGAGCCCAACACTTTGGCATTTCGCACATGCAACGCCCATCCATCTCATCTAAGAATTTCCTTTCTCTATATCCGAAAACCCATTTCCTCATTTGAAAACACTCACACATTCATCCTTTAAGCAAACCATTGTAGTTATGATTGAATTGAGTAACAAGGTCCTAAGCATTCTAGCAGTAATTATCATCCAAACAGAGCAAATCATATTTAGAGATAATTAGAGGACAAGAAAGGAATAATCATAGCAATCAAGGGATGGCTATCCAACCGTGTCTCAGCAGTAAAATAGTATGCAATTTTATAAAACAGGCCAATAGGTTGTGTTTGAAATACTAGGAATAAATATGCATCAAAGGGTGAGATTAGACTTGCCATCCTCAAAGCCTTCCGGGAGTTCCTGCTCGTGGTGCTGGTCCTCGGGCTTGGGCTCGCGGTCAAACTCCTCCTCGGGTACTCCGCGATCTACGGCACACACAAACAAGCACACAATAAATAAAAAGAAAATAAGATTTCACCCGTTGAACTCCGAACAGAGGATGCGAACGGAAAATAGATGGAATGAGTATTTTCACGAAATTTGGATATGGCTCAGTGGAAGTATACTGGAGGATGACGTGGTCGAATTTGGAATCAATTGGAGGAAGTTTGGCTCATGAAATGACGAGTTAACGAGGTATTAGGGGCTTAAAAGAAGGTTTAGGACTAAACCGCGAGAAACTAGGGATCTATTTGTAAATATTTTTGGGAGGTGGAGGGGCTGATCTGCGAAAGGAGTATGAGAGAGGTGGGAGGGTTATTTCGCAAATAGAGAATAACAGGGGGTTAGATCGAAAGGAGGGGCTTTCTTCCTCCTCTGTACCTCACGGTACACAGAGAAAGGGAGGGGGCGGCCGGCCTAGGGGCGGCGGCCTAGGCTCGCCGGTGCGAGGGGAAACGGCGAGGGAGGGTAGATGAGGCCGTGGGGGCTCCGTTTTGCCCCTTACCTTGGGGATCTGACGATGGGGAAGGGGGCGGCCGGCAATGGGTAAGGAGGCGGCGGTGCACGGGTGAGGGTGGTGCTACGGCCGGCGGGCAAGGTGGCGCTGGTGGTGTGGGCGGAGGTAGCAGGGAGGACGCGGCTTGGGGTGAGGGGCGGCCGGGATTGCCCCTTTTATAGGCCGGCGCGGGAGGTCGCGACGAGCCGGCGATGTAGGGCTGGCGGCTCCGGGTGGCGCGGTAGGGGCTGATGATGTGGGCAGGGGAAGGGCGCCGGTGGTGGAGCGGGGCTGGTGGCGACGCCGGGCAGGCGAGCCCCGGCCGTGGCGGGCAGCGCCGGCGCTGGCGCCGGGCGCACTGCCGGCACGCAGGTGGGACGGGCGCCGGCGCGCCGGCCAGGCGCGGCGGGGACCGGGGCTGGCGGTGTCGGGGCGGCCAGGCGCCAGAAGGAGGGGCCAGTGCGCAGGCACGGCAGGGGGGGCCTCGGGCGGCCGGGTGAGAGGCGCAGGCGCCAGGAAGTAATGGCGCCGGGGGAAGTGTGTGCCAGGAAGAAGAAGGAGGAGGAAGAAAGGAGAAGAAGGAAGGAGAAGAAAGGAAGAAAGAGAAGGAGAAAAAGAGAAGAGAAAAAAGGAAAAAGAAATAGGAGGAAAAAGAGAAAAAGAAAGGGAGAGCCGGCGGCGATTGCGGAATGCGGTCGGAGCACGCGCGGCGGTTTGTCGACCGGCACGTAGCGAAATTTACGTGAGAGGATAAAATGATGGTTGCCAGCTTTGGGTGCTGGGACGGCGAAATCGCTGGGAAGATTTTGGATTTTTGAGATCTCAACGGTCGCAAGATTTTGAAACTAATTTTTAGCGGGTGATTTAAGTTGGTGATTTTTGCGGATGTTACATTACATTAGTTGATTTTATATAATGTTAGAGGTAGGTAATTTAGATATAGATTTAGGGGGTTACTTTAGGCTATTTTTATAGTGGCATATGTGGGTAATATTTTTAGAAAATACAATAGATCCAAGGCTATGATGATGTGAGTGTACTGATTGATGATCGGATATTTTGTTTTTTCTACGAGTATTTTTAGGATTTCTCTCTTTTTCTAGAGTGTCCACCTAGGAATCCTAGATGGCTTCACCTGGAGGCTTCAAAAGGAGCCTCCAATTAGTAATAATAAGATAGTGTCATAGTTCCATTTATCTTCTGAAGCAATATAATCCAATCATCCCCTCATGTTCTTCTTTTCGAGTAGCTTTTGGAATGGAATTGTTTGCGTGCTTCAACCTTTTTCTTTCAAATTCCTGTGGTTAGGTCTTGTGCAAAAAGACGTGTTTCTTGATATGTCAACTTAAATTTGTTTTTTCTTTGTCCTGAAGCTTAGGGATGTAATAAGTGTTTTCATCTCAGAGTTATTGGAGCCTCCTGGTCCTTGGTTCGATTCATGAGCCTTGCAATAATCTATTCAACTACTAGTCTACTACTCCAAAGGGTGGAGTCAACCTTATAATGGCCTCTCAATGAAGAAAGGGTCAATAGCTGTTCGGCCTTCAACTTAGTTGAGCCTCCAAATATTCGATGTGACACGGATTAAATTTTAGCTCAAAGAACTAAAAATAAGACCCTTTTATGTATAAAAAAGGTCATCCAGAGTAATAATCTGGTTTCTTTACTTTTACATACATGGCGTCAATTACTTTCCTTTTTAAAAATATAATTTGAGCTGGACATGTATTTTTGGGTGAACAACCTCGTCAAGATATTTGCAAGTAATAATCTGGTTTTGAAGTTTAGGGACGAAAATTAGGCTCCAATAGTAATTTAGAGAATATGGTGCGGAATTTAATTTAAAAAAGGTGAATTGTACCAGCTCTGATCATCGACTAAGGGTAGTCCCAACCCGAAGTGTCGATGACCAGTTTCTACACCGCCAAATCAGCTTGATATTGCTCGAAGACACGATAAGTTCCATCCCACAGTTTCCTCAGCTGTGCCACGCAATCAATGCTATCCACCATCCTCTTTCTCCCCTTCCTCCCGTGCTCCTCCCATGCGAACACCCAAATACCCAATCCTCACCGGCAGCACAACGGCTGCGAGCCAGCAGGCAAAGGGCGGCGACGTCCGCTCGGGCTGCCGTGGCATCGAGCTGGGCGGGCAGCAGTGCAGGCCATGCGTTACGGTGGCAGGGAGGCCTAGCGCGGTCACGGCTGCCTGCAATTAGGCTGTCACACCCGGTTTTAAAAGCAAAATTAGATAAAATTAGATGAATAAATTATATGTGCATCAGGATCAAGTTTCACACATACAACGACTTCAGTAAATACCATAGACAGTGCCATAATGTAAAGAGAGTATTATATTTATTACATGACCGATAGTCTTTAATTTGAATAGCGAAATGAGTCTTTATTCTAGCAGCGGAACTCCAACGATGACGACGACTCCACATGTAGTTAACTGGGGCCACACGTACGCCTAGAACTCCTCGAAGTCTTGAAGAACCTCTTCAATGTTGACTTGGTCTGAGCAACATTTTTAGCAAGGGCGAGTACACTTATGGTTGATACTAGTGAGCGTGAGGAATGTGTAGTGTAAGGCTATGCAAGGATAGGCTATGGTTTAATAGCATTTCAGCATTTTAATTGGTTGGTCAAGTTTTATTAGCATTTACTAAATATAAGTTTATACCATCCATATTAAGCACGATCATAAATAAAGATAACAACAATAAATAACAACAACTTAATTCGACTTCCGATAAATTAATCATGTGAGGGTCCATGCCGCTCTTGACCGTGAGCACCTGTTATAAAAGTTTAACACTCTACAGAGGTTGTACATCTTTACCCACAAGTCACGTAAAAGTTCAAAACAACTTTAGACCCAACCATGCTGTGCGGGCCAAGCACAATACCACACTTTCGAGGTGTGATTGCATACAAACGCTACAAGGCATTTACAAAGATTCCCTAGTAAGTAGTAACCCGCCCAAGTTTTAGGTCGAAGCAGAACATAAACCTCTCTCAAGACTGCGAAACTACTATAGAGTAGATCAGCTTGAGGGCCAGGCTATACCCCATCAACGCCTCCCCTCTTACCCTTTCGGTAAGATTATCCCAGAGTCTCTAATTAATTAGCCAAGACCAAAGCCATGTAGTTCTTGTGGTTGCACTGTTTTCCCGGGTGGTTCTCCATGTTCCAATTAAGCATAGATGATCTTGTATTAATGGAAGGTATAACATAAATAAAATAAGTTTAAACATTCATTAATACCACCGTACCCGGTTAGAGCAACTAAGCAAGAACTACCTAACAGTAAAGTAAACCCAGGTTGATCGAGGTGTAGGGATATAACTAGGCACACCTTTTATAGGACCCATCATATTTATATACTTAAAGTGCATAGCATATGTGTATTGAACATGAAAGTAAAGGTTGCATAGGATCAAATTATGATCAAGGGCACGACTTGCCTTCCTGAACTTGCTCTTGCTACTCAAAGTCTTCAAAGCCTTGCTCTTCGAATCCCTCGAACGGCGATCCTTCTATGCGCATCAAACAAGTACATACAAATAAACAAAGAACAAAAATAAGAAAATATTACATCAAACAGTAGCAACAGAATAAAACAAGACCATAAAACTGATCTATGCATCAACACAATCTCATAGGCGCAAGAATCGCTTAAAACGGATTTAAAACACTAAAGGTATGAGCTAAACAAGGTTCAGGGGCTTAACTGCGAGAAAACTAAACTTCTAGGGGCTAAACTTAAAGAAATCGAGGGCTAAAGCCTAATTATACATATAAACCAAAGGTCTACCGTGTAAAAGAGCATATCTAGGATGGCGGGTAAAAAAACTATAAAAGATAGGGGCTAAAACAGATGAAAAAGGATCTAGATCTAATTACTTTTGAACTGCGCAAGACCTTGAGCGTAAAAAGAGAAAACAACGGGGGCTTTTAGCAAGAATGGCGCGCGCGACTCGGGTTGACTGATATTGACTCCGATCAGATCCGATCTGGGCCGCTGGATAGTGATCGGGCGGCTGTGGTCAAATGGAAGAAGACGGGCGGAGACGCGACGCGCGGCGGCGGCGGACAGCGATCTCGCCGGAATTCGCTCAAAAACGAGCGTACAGCCACCGTTCACGACACAATCTGACCTTGGAGGTAGCTAAGAGGCTTCCGAACACATCTAGGAGGTCGAGGATCTCGATTGCGGCGACAAGGATGTGATGCGGCTCAGTTTGGCGGCTTGGCGGCGAAACGGCGAGCTCTCGCACACGAAGAGGGGCACGGGAGTGCACGTGATCTCCACGGGCGGCTTCCTCACCTCCTCGCGGTGCTCCCGATGGTGATTCATCGACGGAAAGGTGACAGCGGTGGGTTTGAGCTCGTGCGGCGGCTAGGGTTGCGACGTTGGAGCTCGAGGCGGTAGGGCGTAGGGTTTAGTGACAGGGGCTTCAGAGGCAGCGGCAGGGTTTTATAGCCCGGGAGGCGGCCTAGGCATGCGGGCCCAAGGCCGAAGGCGGGCGCGCATGCGGCACGAACTCGAGCTCGAGTCTGGCTCGGGTGCGGGCGAGCGGAAGGAGCAAGTGACAGGTGGGTCCGAGCATCAGCGGGAGAGGTGAACGCGGCCGGCGCGATGCAGGGCTGGTGCGGGAGCTAGGCCAAGCTGGGCCGGCTTGTCTTGCGAGGTGCTGCTGTGGGCTGGGCCGAAAGGGGAAGTGGACTGAAGAGAGAAGAAAAAGAAAGAAAAAGGAAAGGTTTTTCATATTGCTTAAAAAAATTCAAACATGAATTCAAATACAAATTTGAATTCAAACAACCGAAATCAATGCACCAGCATGAATGCAACAATGAACTTCTATGATTCATTAACTTCTTTTAGAAAAGATTTAAATGCCTAAGAAATTAAATAAAATCTTAGAAAATCCTTAAATCCTTAAACAAAAGCAATTAAATTCTAGCAAATTTTAACAATTTTTATTAACATGCAAAAATTAAAATTAGGGTGTTACTAGGCGCGGCGAGGGGCTCCGCCTGGGTGGCCGGGGCACCGAGTTGTGCATGCGGCTAGCCGCAGGATGTGGCCACGGCCATGCACGGCAAGAGGCCGGACGTGGGTGGCGCTGCAGTCAGCTGACGCGCAGCGGTCGGGCGCATGCCCTCACGAGGCCGCGAGCAACATGCCGCCGGCGGTCGGGACACGACAGCGGTCAGGCCATAGAGCCGAGCTGTGCAGCAGCGGGTGCTACGGGCAGTCGGGCATGGCTGCGGCCAGTGGCGCCCCTCCTCTTCCACCATCCTGCGCCAGATCCAATAGTGTGCGCTGCGTGACGATGATGGGAGGCGCACGCAGCAACGAGACACAAGCTGGGCGCGGGGATAGGACGCCGACGGGGCGAGCGCGTGGTGGCACTACTAGAAAAGGTGGATTTAGTACTGATTGGAAACTCCCCTCTAGTACCGGTTGGCCAACCGGTACTGGCCAATCGGTACTAGGGGGTACCCTCTGGTACCGGTTGGAATAACCGGTACCAGAGGGTATTCAAAAATAAAAAAAACAAAATCCCCCGAGCCCTGCCCCCCCACCCACGCTGCCCTCGTTTTTGTTTTTCAGCAGCCATGCCTCGATTTTGATCCTATTTTCATGATTTACAATCTGTCCAATCTGAGCCCCCACCCCCGCCGGCTCCTTCTCCCTCCACCTCCGCTGCTGGCTCCGGCTCCGGCCTCCTCCTCCTCCCCCTCCTAGCCCCCTGTGCCTCCACTAGCCCTCGCCGACGCCTCCTCCTCCTCCTCCTCCTGGCCCCTTCCGCCGCATCCTGCAGATCTAGAGAGAGAGAGAGGGAGAGGCGCGCATCCCGCCGTCGCGCGCATCCCGTCATCCCGCGGCGCCACCAAGCCGCCGCCGCCGCGCGCCCCTGCTGTGCGCCATCCTGCCACCGCTGCCGCCACCGCGCCTCACCCCACCGACGCTCCTCACCCTAGGCACGAGGTGAGGGGCGACCGGACGGGGGAG
Source organism: Setaria italica (assembly GCF_000263155.2). Taxonomy (NCBI): domain Eukaryota; kingdom Viridiplantae; phylum Streptophyta; class Magnoliopsida; order Poales; family Poaceae; genus Setaria; species Setaria italica. The sequence goes on from NC_028453.1 coordinate 32,721,278, forward strand.
GTGTGGGGAAGCTGAGGGAGAGGGCGCGCTAGAGGGAGGGAGGGAGCCGGTCGCCGGTGGAGAAGATGAGTGGGAGGGAGAGAAAAATGGAGAGAAGAGGGCGATGTGCTGTGCGGAAGAGAGGAGAGAAGGAGGAAGGGATCCGAGGAGATAAGGCACTGCGTTGTGCTGTGCGGTGGCAGGAGAGAGAGGAAGACAGCTAAAAAGTTCTAAATCCTCGAGGTAGGCGCGGGAGAAGCCTCTAGTATCAGTGGGTAAGCCCATCCGGTACTAGAGGGCCTCCGGGGACTCCCGACTTTGGAACCGATACTAATGCTAACATTAGTACCGGATCCAAAAATAACCGATACTAAGGCTAGGGATGAAAGGTCATTTTTCTAGTAGTATGGCGAGCTACGCGCGGCCACGGCGATGTCGAGGGGTGGCGCGGGGAGGTCGGGGGTGAGGCTCGGGCCGGCCACGGTGAACTCAACGTGCATCGTGCGGAGGTCTGGGGTGAATGAAACCCTGTGGGTCCCACAAACCACGTGATGAAGAAATCATCTTGTTTCCCAACAAAACCTCTGCGACTTCTTCGCTTGGATACCGTGCCGAAACCAGAATGTGCATGAGAAACGATGTCTTTTTTCCCCTCTGTTTTCTCGTTAACTCTTTAGCCACCTCAGCATTTTGCATACATGGCAATCTATTTAATGCTATGGACATCAACTGAGGTGGAGGGTTGGGACTACTCTAAACACACCGGACGGAAGAAGACCTCGAACCCACTTAAAAAACTCTACGTACATAGAAACGGATCCATCCAACAGGTAGATGGATGGAGACGGTGAAAAAGGCGGCCATGGTCGGCTGATCGCAACCCAAAGTCCCACGAATCCTCTGCAACCAACGCAAGCGGTAGTAATAAATGATAACTTCCCCACCGCGACGCGCAAAGCATATGCTCGATCGGATCGGAGGCTAAATCTGATCTGCCACCACCTCGTCGGCTTCCTTTCGGGCCAGCTGAGGTTATCCGAAACTCCGATCCCATCCGCCGCCGGCCGTGCGCGCGCGTAGGGCATGAGGCCGGGCAAGTCGGCAGCACGGCGTGCTCGGCCATGGTGCGCGACGCGTCACGCGTGACCACGACAGAACTCACTAGTCACGGGCGGCGGAAAAGGTTGTCGTCATGCGCTGATGTGCCCCTGTCCGATCGATCAGGCTCAGGTAGGGCGGCGGAGCCAGACGTACAGTTGGAAAAAAAAAACTGTGCCTAAAACGAGAGCTGTCCAGATCGGAGATTGGACACCTGAAGTGTAATCGCGTGGACGACTTGGCGCCATGCCTCCATCAATCCTCCATGAGCAGAGAGAGGTAGACCGGCTTGGACCGTGGCGTAGATCGATTGCAAATTTTCAATGTAGTAGGCCAGCGATGGGGTGGACGGGGCTCAAGTCCTCTACCGCCATTCGAACAATGAAGTCCTCCTTTGGGCCCCTTCATGATTTTTAGGAAGAATAAAGAAGAAGTGAAGAAAGGGAAGTTGGCCACTTAGGATTAGCTAGGCACAAACGAACAAGAGGCACGCGGCCTAAATACGGCATGCTATGCACGTCAACTGCTGGGTTATATTCTGGCCAAGGATGTGCTTGGGTAAAGCACTGTACGCTCCAAACAGAAAAAGAAAAAAAAAGAGGCTTGTTCTTGTTTATCACTGGGGAGCATGCAAGGTGGCCTCACCCGGGCGCGCACGTGCGCAGCTGGTTCCTGTCCCCATGATGCATTGCACGGCGAGCTTTCCCACGAGGAGAGGATGCAAATGTGGCTGGGAGATCGGGTCGGATGATGCCAAGAGTTGATGAGATACGCTCCCCAATAATTGAGATCTCTATTCCAATTCTGAAGCCAACTTGGGGCACATTCTTATTAACTTGTGGTCACAAATAAGATAGGGCATGTTATCCATTAACAAGTTCTAAATGTGTCAGATTATTGGGGGCAACTAGTCATGTTATAACATTTGCTCTAACGAATTTACTCCATAGCATATGACTGAAATCTAGCTTATTATTCGTAAGTCATAAAGTTATACTAGGGTCTTCAAAAAAAATAAAGGTATACTAAAAATAGAGAATGGACGTGAGGATTTACGGCTAGGGTGGCCTGGTAGAGGAATCATGTGGGAGGTTCGTGGTTGGTGGTTATAGTGGGTGACCAGCGTGACGGCGAGCACCGACACTGTACCGGTGGTTGGAGCTCGCCGGTGGACAGTGGAGGTGGCGAGGAAGTGAGTGCATAGTGGTTAATGGTACGGAATAGTGGTAGCGGCGATAGAAGGCGTACAGAGATGGCAGCAGTGGAATGTTAAGCTAGACTTGATGGAAAAGGCACCGATAAAAGGAGGTTCGTTGAGACAGTTAGAAGAAAACAAGGAAGAAGGGCTTGAGTGAGAAATTGAGAATAAGATTAGAGTAGGGGCGAATCTATACTCTTGAGAATCCAACTATCACATAAGTTGACTTACAAATGAGAAAATTGAAGTAATCTTGCGAGGAGAGCTAGGGATCTTTGATTGGAGTATCTCTGAGATTTATTTTTGAAATATAAGGGATTCTAGATTGTTTCTCTTGGACATTCGCACTTCACATGAAAGTGACATGACTATCCTAAAACTTTTCCATTATCGTTTATGGTCTGATGCATTCTCACAAGAGAATGTCTTCCATTATCTAAAAAAATCCTAAAACTTTTCCCAGCTATCCAAACAGCCCTAAAAGTTTCTATGAATTTTATTTTAAAGAGTATGTGAACTAGCAGATAGAGGAGAAGCTCTGATGATCGAAGAGAACATTAAACCACCTTGATTTTCATCGAACACGGTTCAACCGGCATGTTGTGTCGACGCCTATTCGGACTGAAAGGCACACGGTACGAAAACGGCCCACGTTACACAAAGCAGTGCCACTTGCGAGAACACACAGCGTCACAGCCAAAAGCTTGGCCGTTCTGATTCCAAAAACTTGTACGGTTGTTAAGTTAAGCTCGTGTGGCAACTCCGCACGTGAGTGAAAAAAAATGGTCGCCCCCTCATACATCTCGCTCCATTTGAGAGTGCAACCTTTTCTTTCGTAAAACACATGAGAAAGCAGGGTTTTTACTCCGGCCTTTTTTGGTGCTGCCGTCGTTTTCTCGATTTCCTGAAAACGGCAGCGCGACGGTGCACTTTCACCGTGGCGCCAAGTGCTTGGTGCCGTCTGGATGGATGTAACAAAAGGCCGACGGCGACCGGAGCATCGTATTTCTTGCTCACCAATGGAGACGACGGAGAGACCGTTTTCTTTTGTTCGGCCAGGGTAGGTAACTTCTCTCGCCAGAAGTATCGCCAAAAGATGAGACGGCAATTGTGGTAACGTGTTATGATATCTTTGTTGGTTCTTTTAGCAAGTCTTTTGGAAAAACGTTTGGTTAATGTTACGGTGAAGCAGTCTTCATGGTTTACGTATGTGCTAAGCATGATCACAAGCTAAGGTGGCTTGCAAATCTGGATTAAATCTTCTAACACCTACTGGAGTGCATGCCTTAATTCAAGGCCAAATGGGCAAAAGAAACTCATATCCATCAAGTTCGTCATGAAGGTATCTTGTGGTGAACAAAAAGATTTAGTCAACAGAGAAAATCTTATTACTTTAGGGGGTACACACACTTCCTCTACAATAATTCAATTTCCTAATCCCCTTGATCCACTAAACAATGCAAACTGTTCCAGGACAGCCATGACTCCACGAGCAATGGGCATGATCGTGATATGCATTACCAGTATCAGTAAGCAGGTAGTTGAGCTCATGTCATGTCTGGTCCACCTCAGATGCTCGCTAGGTTATTGTTTATATCCCACACTGTGAGGCCCCCGCGTCGCTCTCACCTGGGCGACACAGGCGGCACCCCCCAAATCCTAGCCACTGCCGCCCCAATCCCCAGCTCCCCGCCTCGCCACCGCTGGAGCCTGGCAGCGGAAGCCCGCGTGAGGCCTAGGATGGCGACGGCGGGGTTGTTTCACCTGCTCGGGGTGAGTCCCAGCCGGATCTGAGCTCGCGGCAGTGCGCTGGATCTGGGGTGCGGCGGCGCATGGAGGCACTGTGCGTGGGCGGTGGTGTGTGGAGGCGGCGCGTGGTTGCGTTGTGCGTGGGCGGCAGCACGCGAGCGCAGGGGAGGCGGCGCGCGGAGGTGCTGCACGTGGGGTAGCGGTGCTGGGCATGGTGATGCTTCGGCGGTCCCGTGCCGCTGCCAGTGGAAGCCGTCGAGGATGCAGCTTGGAGGCGTCATGGTGGTGTAGCTGGAGTGGTCTATGCCGATCTCGCCAGTGGCACCATGATGGTGTGGCTGGCTTCGACTGGAGCGGGGTGCGCCAACGGTGCCATGGAGGCATGGCTGGTGGCACCGGGCCACCTTGCTTGTGATGCAGGCACTGCAGAGGCGGCTGTTGTGATGATGGGCAAGGGTCGAGGTGCAGCGGTGTTGGAGGCGCCAGTGTTTGGGCCATGGCAGCGATGGAGAGTTCTGGATCCAGAGTGCGTAGGCGGTAGCTCGGCTGGGTTGTGGTGGCTCCTGTGCGTGTGGTGGTGGCTTGCGGATCTTGCTTTGGGGGCGTTGGAGCTGCAGCGACCGTGGGAAGGGGGGGTTTTCCTGGCGAAAGTCTCGCTCGGCCTCATAGCGGGCCGGCAACAATGACGTTCTGCGGACGCCGTGTTCCCCCTTGGGGGTGTTGGCGAGGTACCCTCCTTTCCTTGATGGGATTCTCCGGTGAAAACCTTAACTGAGTTATTGTTTTCAGCGGCGTTTGTTCCTTGGAAGCGTCATCTTTGGAGATCCTGTTCCGGCCTTCTTCTCGGCGACATTGTGGTGCTCTTGGCTATCAAGACGGTGGGGTTCTGCGCGGGGATGAGCGGATCCCTCTTCTCTCTCGCCCTCTCGCCCTACAACCTCTGCCTATGTTGACGGCCGGGGGTCCGCATGTTCCGGTGAAGTGCTGCCTGGTCAGAGTTTGGCTGTGCGTTTGCAACTCCACGTTGGCTTAGCGGCGATTGGTCACGCATTGCGGCGGCTGGTTCGGTGCTAGGTTCTTCCCCTTGGCGGATCGTTGCTATCATCGGCGCACGGTGCTCCCATTCTGCCGGCTGAGTTGCTCATCCAATCGGGCCATTGTGTATGGAGTGGCGCAATATATGTGTGTCATGAGTTGATGTCTCAATCCAACCGGTCGGGTATTGCTGCTGAGTGGTGCGCCGTGTAGATGTCCCAATCCAACCGGCTGGATATTGTTGCCTGACTGGTGCGGTGTGGTCGTGTGACATCCCATTCCAACCGACCGAGTTTAGTTTTTTTAGTCTTCTTTTCTTTTCCTGATCGTGGCCTCCCAGGCTATAATCTTGTATTTTTTTGTTATATTAATAGAAACTCGACCGAGTTTATTTTTTTAGTCTTCTTTTCTTTTCCTGATTGTGGCCTCCCAGGCTATAATCTTGTATTTTTCTACTATATTAATAGAAACTTGTACTGTCTTGTGGAGTTCGTTAAAAAAAAGTTGTTTACATCCCTTTTGCTCCCTCCTAGTACCCTTCCTATCCTCTGAAGGCCAATCACGTTGACCTTTTTTCTTAGTGACAGCTCAACAGTTTTCAACAGTTCTTCACCCTCTTCGACCTGCCAGGACTCAGGGCCCAATTGACCCTAGACTCAGAGTCGTGAGTGTTAAAAAAAACATCGTCATTTTTTCCCCTAGAGTAACGTAATAATGGCGCTTACGTTGCTGCAACCCAGTCTCAATGCCATAGACAATTAGTGATGCACTTATTTTCTGGCTTTCACCAAGTCAAATGCAGCTGTCCGTGCCTGTAAAGACCACTTGTTTATGTTCTGCTGGTCAGGTTCGGTGACTGCCCAGATTTGTTATGCTCACCATGACGCCAGCTACCACATCCGCCATTCTATTTTATTGCCTCTGACTTCTGTTTGTGTTTAACAGTTCCATTTGGCTACTGCAGACTGCAAAGTGCATGTTAGAAATTTAGGCTATTAATTCCGAATATTAAGTAATACGTACCAAATATTAAGTAAATCATGATTATTGTGAGTGACTCAGAGCTTGTGCGAGTGTTCATGTTTAACACAATTTTAATCATGAACAGAAAGAAACAAAAGAACCAGAAAAGGTTCAGAGTGTACCTAGGGGCAGGATCATTGCCGGAGGCAATGGGTGTGCTGTTCCCAGAACTGGAAGTATCAGATATTGTGCCTGAAACTTCGGTTCGGGCTATTCGATGTAGTCAATCAGAGTTGGTGCAGTAACGATTTGGTGCAGCGCAATCCCTCGAACGACCTCCAGGAAGTAGTAGGACATAGTCATTCGCAGCGAGCAGTCACGCAGAAGATGCGCTCCCCAAAAACTTGATCGCCTGCCTACTCGTGCAAGTGTCGCCGCAAGATGAAGTTTCGGAGGCCTGCTCTTGCAAGCTCTGTGCACGCAGAGGCTTGCGATGGAGATGTGAAAGTAGCAGCGGGTAGCAGCAGAAACGGACGAGAGAGTGGTTTTTCTCGTGCGCGTTAACCAAACTATAAGCATCTTTTTATAGACACAAGAGCAAGAAGATTCAGTGACCTTGGACACTGTCATAGGTGATTGATAGCCATTAACCAACCATCAGTTGCCAGTAACCTCCAGCCATTACTAGTCACTATCAATTACCAGTAACCCCCAACCATTACTAGTCATTGGTGTCAGCCTTTTAAACCACGTCAGTTACTAGTTACTAAACATAGCGTCAGTTACTAGTCATTAACTCATGATTAAAAACTGCAAAACCAGACCAAGCCCAGCCTACACATTACGTCGCCGCGCCGCGCCGCGGCTCAGCGAGCGAGCGCGCGCGTCTAGCACCCTTTCTCTCTTCCTCAACTTCTCAATTAGTGCACAGATAGTCCACCAAATTAAGTTGGTTAAGATACTCCTTAACTACCTATTTGGGATTAACCACTTTAACCACCTACCATTAATCATGGGCCTTAAGATTAAATGAAATAAATGGGCCTAGCCCAAATATTCCAACAATCCCCACCAAATTTTGAGTCACATAAGAAATGCTCTCAATTTCACTGCTGCTTTTATATACCAGTTTTCGATGGAGACTGTTAAGTTGAACATCCACCTAGAGGAGAGGCTACACTTATTCACAACTGATCAATGGACTATGCCTTGCATTGACAGTCTTGTGCAAACAAACTTGACCAAAACCCCTTTTCCGGTACTAGGCTGCTTAAAAGCATCCCCATGGTTTGGAGCGTATAAGTCATACTCCAGGCCTTTCATGAGTATCTAGAGATTACCCAATTCTCATAGATTCTGACCAGCGGTCGAACTCATATAGGTGCAATCCTTATAAGATGTTCTATAGGACAACATCTTTGCTTAAATAAGCCACTCAGATTACATTAAGGCAAAAGCCAACCTGCCTTACAGTTTGAAGAGAAATGCACTTTCACAGGAATGATCCTTATTCAAAGGTTTTCTTCTCTCAATCAACCAATGGCTTGTTTCACAATCCTAATTCACGGGATCTCCGATCACATAGGACAGGTTACCACCAAAGCTGACTCACTTACTGGGTCTCAAGCCCAATTCCCTAGATGCATTGTCTATCACATTTCGTGAAAGACCCTTTGTGAATTGATCTGATAGGTTTTTAGCCATTTGGATATAATCCAAAGCTATTACTCTGGAGCTTCTCAATTTCCTGACACTTTCAACCGCCTCTTTACATGCCTAGATGACTTCATGTTGTCCTTTGAATTGTTCGCTTTGACAATCACCGTCTGATTACCACAGTTCATTAGGATAGGCAGTATCGGTTTTTCAACCACTGGTAAATCCATTAGGAGTTCACGAAGCTACTCAGCCTCAACAGTGGCAGTATCTAATGCTGTAAGTTCTGCTTCAATAGTTGACCTCGTTAAGATGGTCTGCTAGCAAGACTTCCAGGAAACGGCGCCACCTTCAAGCGTGAACACATATCTGCTCGTGGCTTTTATCTCATCAGCACCAAAAATCCAATCTGAATCACTATAACCCTCTAGTACCCTTGGTTGACCAGAACAGTGAATCCCGTAGTCCGCAGTACCTTTTAGATAGCGCATCACTCTCTCTAGAGCATGCCAATGATCATCTCCCGGATTTGAAACAAACCGGCTTAGTTTTATCACAACAAACAAGATGTCAGGCCTCGTAGCACTAGCCAAGTACATAAGCGAACCAATAATTTGAGAGTATCTCAGTTGATCTCTTATTATCCTTTTGTTTTTCCTTAAAATCACACTAGCATCATAAGGTGTTGAAATAGGTTTACAGTCACTATAACCAAAGCGACTTAAAACCTTTTCCACATAATGGGATTGTAAGAGTATAACCCCACCATCACCTTCTCTTACTAGTTTTATATTAAGGATAACATCAGCCTCTCCCAAATTTTTCATCTTAAAGTTTTGAGATAAAAATTCATTGACTTCCTTAATCACATTAAGGCTTGTCCCAAAAATCAGTATGTCATCGACATACAAGCACAATATCACTCCTTCACCCCCACCAAAGCGATAGTACACACACTTGTCGGCTTCATTCAAAACAAAGCTAGCGGACATAAGAGTTCTATCAAACTTCTCATGCCACTGTTTAGGTGCTTGCTTGAGGTCATAAAGAGATTTTAACAACTTACACACCATTCCTTCTCGACCTTTTGCTACAAACCCATCTGGCTGATCCATATAGATCTCCTCCTCCAACTCTCCATTTAGGAAACTTGTCTTAACATCCATTTGATGAATGAGAAGACCATAGGAGGTTGTTAGGGAAAGTAACACTCGAATTGTGGTCAAACGAGCAACAGGTGAATAAGTGTCAAAGAAGTCTTCTCCTTCTTTCTGAGTATACCCCTTAGCCACAAGCCTCGCCTTGTACTTTTCAATAGTACCATCAGGCCTAAGCTTTTTCTTAAACACCCACTTGCATCCTACAGGTTTACACCCATAAGGACGATCAACAACCTCCCAGGTTCCATTAGACATAATAGAATCCATCTCACTCCTGACAGCTTCCTTCCAATAGTTAGCGTCATGAGAGGAATATGCCTCTTCAATGGTTCTAGGAGTATCATCCACAAGGTACAGAATGAAATCATCACCAAAGTACTTTGCAGTTCTCCGTCTCTTGCTCCTTTTAGGAGCTTCATTGTCATCCTCCTCTGGATTCCACACAAGTGTTTGTTTATTGTGTTCTGTCACATCGGTTGGGTCATCATTTGTAATAAATTCTTGACTAGCATTGCTAAAATCCTCTCGCATGGGAAAGATGTTTTCAAAGAATGTAGCATCTCTAGACTCCATAATTGTGCCAACATGCATGTCAGGCACTCCAGATTTTACTATTAAAAATCTATAACCAACACTATGAATAGCATAACCAAGAAACACACAATCAACTATTTTAGGTTTGAGCTTGCGTTTCTTAGTGATTGGCACACTCACTTTGGCCAAACACCCCCAAGTACACAAATAGGAAAGATTTAATCTTTTCTTCTCCCATTCCTCAAATGGAGTGATCTCTTTATTCTTTGTAGGAACACGATTCAGGACATGACATGTTGTTAATATAGCCTCTCCCCACCATTCCTTGGAAAGTCCCGCTGTATCTAACACTGCGTTAACCAAATCAGTTAGAGTGAGGTTCTTTCTTTCGGCAATCCTATTTGATTGAGGTGAATAGGGAGGCGTCCTCTCATGAATTATGCCATGTTCCTCGGAGAACAAGGTGAACATATTTGAAAAATATTCTCCACCACGATCTGACCTTACACGTTTGATTTTCCTTTCAAGTTGATTTTCTACTTCAGCTTTATAGATCTTAAAATAGTGTAAAGCTTTATCTTTTGACTTCAACGGATAAATATAGTAATATCTAGTGCAATCATCTATTAAGGTCATGAAATACTTTTTACCACCTTTTGTCAACTCGCCATTCATCTCACATAAGTCAGAATGAATTAGTTCAAGTGGTGCCAAATCCCTCGCCTCCGTAGCCTTATGAGGCTTGCGAGGTTGTTTTGATTTCACACATACATGACACTTAGAACCTTTGACTAAGGTGAATTTCGGAATTATATTCAAATTTGCTAACCGTGCCATACAACCAAAATTAACATGACAGAGTCGTGAATACCAAACATTAGACTCATCAACATTAACTACATTGTTCACAACTCTATTACATTCATCTGACAAAGATAAACAGAACAAGCCTCCGCATTGATAACCTTTACCAACAAATGTCCCATATTTAGACAGTACACATTTATTAGATTCAAAAACTAATTTAAAACTATCTCTACACAGTAGAGAGCCATTGACAAGATTCTTCTTGATGGTGGGGACATGTTGCACGTTCTTCAATCGCACGGTCTTTCCTGAAGTAAGCTTTAGATCGACCGTACCAACACCAAGAACATGCGCATGTGATCCATTCCCCATCAACAAGGAGCAAGTCCCCCTGACCTGATAAGATGAAAACAAGGAAATGTCAGCACACACATGAATATTAACCCTAGTATTAATCCACCACTCAGGTGAATGACAAACTGAAAGAACTGTAGGTAATAAATTACCATACCCCGACGTTCCTGCAGTTTCACCAATAACCATGTTCGGTGACTTTTTGTTGCCTTTCCATTTGCGGTTCTCACACTCACTGGCAAAATGACCAAGTTCACCGCAAACGTAGCAATTACCCTTGTTCTTCTTCTTCTTAAAAGTGGTTGTCTGCTTAGTCTTTTCATTGCTATCTTGCTTGTTCTTCTTCTCCTTCTTCTTATTGTGGAATCCATTGGGATTGTTCTTCTGCACCAGATTGGCACTAGAAGATCCAACAACCCCTTTCCCGCGAGTGTCTTTTGGCCTCGCCTTCTCTTCAACATCCAAAGATCCAATAAGATCATCAATGTTGAACTGTTGTCTCTTATGTTTCAGAGAAGTGGCAAAATCCCTCCAAGAAGGTGGCAGTTTAGCAATACCCTGCCACAAACTTGTCGAGCAACACACATGGGAAATGTTCGAATTCTTTCGCTAGTGCCTGAATCTCATGGGTCTGTTCCACTACAGAATAGTCATCAACCATCCTAAAGTCATAGAACTATTCCATGATATACAGTTCACTCCCAGCGTCAGAAACCCCAAACTTTGCCTCAATTGCATCCCATAGTTCCTTTGCAGACGGCAATGTGAGATAAATGTCCACTAGATTTTCCGCATGAACACTAATCACGGCACCTCAAAAAAGGTTATCGGCTGCCATGAAAGCTTGCTCCTCCTCTGGAGTAAACTATTCTGGCTTCCCCTTTGCGACGTGAATAATGTTCATAACAGTTAACCAAAGGATCATTCTATCATGCCACCGTTTGTAATTTGAGCCATCAAAAATATTTGGTTTAAGCGTAGTAGCAAAACCAACGACCATAAGCCTAACACAAATATCAAGTTTTTGGATTGTTAGAAATTTAGACATTTTACGGTATATATTAATTCCGAATATTAAGTAAATTATGATTATTGTGAGTGACTCAGAGCATGTGCGAGTGTTCATGTTTAACACAATTTTAATCATCAACAGAAAGAAACAAAAGAACCAAAAAAGGTTCAGAGTGTACCCAGGGGCAGGACGGCAATAGGTGTGCCATTCCCAGAACTGGAAGTATCAGACATTGTGCCTGAAACTTCGGTTCGGGCTATTCGATGTAGTCGATCAGAGTTGGTGCAGTGACAATTTGGTGCAGCGCAATCCCTCAAACGACCTCCGGGAAGTAGTAGGACGTAGTCGTTCGCAGTGAGCAGTCGCGCAGAAGATGCACTCCCCAAAAACTTGATTGCCTGCCTACTCATGCAAGTGTCGCAGCAAGACGAAGTTTTCGGAGGCCTGCTCTCGCAAGCTCTGTGCGTGCAGAGGCTTGCGATGGAGATGCGAAAGTAGCAGCGGGCAGCAACAGAAAGGGAGGAGAGAGTGGTTTTTCTCGTGCGCGTTAACCAGAGTATGAGCATCTTCTTATAGACACAAGAGGAAGGAGATTCAACGAACTTGGACACTGCCACTGGTGATTGATAGGCATTAACCAGCCATCGGTTACCAGTAACCTCCAGCTGTTACTAGTCACTATCAGTTACAAGTAACCCCCAACCGTTACTAGTCATTGGTGTCAGCCTTTTAAACCACGCCAGTTACTAGTCATCAACTCGTGATTAAAAACTGCAAAACCAAACCAAACCCACACATCACGGCGCCGCGCCGTGGCTCGGCACGGCTCGGCGAGCGAGCACGCGCACAAGTGGCACCCTTTCTCTCTTCCTCAACTTGATAGTCCACCAATTTAAATTGGTTAAGATACTCCTTAACTACCCATTTGGGATTAACCACTTTAACCGCCTAGCATTAATCGTGGATCTTGAGATTAAATGAAATAAATGGACCTAGCTCAAATATTCCAACCGTGCAGAGTGCAGAGTCCTCTTCCTGTTTGGCTTTTCAGTGGCTGATGGGTTCTTTTTTTTTGGCAGTTGCTCCTAGCAGTTGCACGCCATTTTCTCAAAAGTTTCAGTAATGCTGTGCAAATTGGCTTGTGTTAGACCTGCATAGATGTGTTCTTTATTCACTTAGCTGTAAGATGAAAAAAAAATGTTTATCACTTAACATATGGAAGCGTATATACTACATGATGTTCTATTGATTAAAATTGGAGGTTAGGTTTGATCGAATGGGTAACCTTTTGTTATTTATAAGGTACTAAGGTTTAATTTGGTGATGCATTTTCTGGGTATATGCAAGCACGCACGCTTCCACCGTTTGCCCCCATGAATCCAAAATGATGACAGCTGCTACGGTAAACAAACTAGAGAGCTGGTATATTCGGTCATAGTCCAGATAGGTAATGGGAAAAGTTCTTCGGGAATGACAAATGGATCGAGGGTTCATCGGTGGCTCAGTTAGCCCCATCCCCTGTGTGAGACAGTCTCACGAAGGACGAGGTGTCAGCAAACAGTCGAGCAGGGCTGCAGAATCGGAACTGGATACGGGCAATTCAGGGATCCCTATCGGTTTAGGCAATAGTGGAGTATCTCCAGCTATGGGACCGGATCTCTGATCAAAACTTAACGGAGGAAGAGGATGTTTCATCTGAAAATGGACTGCAAATGGTCAGTTCTCTTCAAAGTCGGCCTACAAAGCACTACTGAAAAACTGAGTATTCATCCCGAGGCTCAGTACCAGTTGCATTTTGGCCCGGTACTAACGTGAGTATTAGTATTGAGCCTAACGAATAGGTCCCCGTGAGCCCCTTTAGTACCGGATGGGGGCTCCACCCAGCACTAAAGTCACCCTTTAGTGCTGGACCCTTTAGTGTTGGGTGGAGCCTCCACCCGGTACTAATGTGCCTGAGAGCCTTTAGTACCGGGTGAAACCTACACCCGGTACTAAAGGTTTCCTCTGCCTCCCACCATCCGCGCGGCCTTATCCATCTGGTGCTCCCCGGCCCACGCAAGCCTTAATTTATCCATCCATCTCTCCATCCGCACACTCCCTCCGCCTCCCTCTCCATCGATCCGCACCGGCCCTCCCTCCCTCTAGGAGACCGGTGCCAACCCGGCACCTCCCTCCCCCTCCACCGGCCCCCTCCCTCCCTCCCCAGCCTCACCTTTCCTCCCCCCTCCGCTTGCCCCTCACCTCGTGCCTGAGGCGAGGAGCGGCGGCGGGGCGAGGCGCGGTGGTGGCGGCCGGCGAGATGCGGCGACGAGACCCGATGGATAGAGCGGCGGCGGCGGGATCCAGCGGATGAAGCGACAGTAGCGGGATCCGGCGGATGGAGCGGCGGTGCTGGGATCCAGCGGATGGAGCAGCGGCGGCGGGATGCAGGGGTGGCAGGGGCAGCAGGACGCGGGCCGGGGGCAGTGGGCAGCGGGGGTGGTGGCGGCGGCAGGATGCAAGGGTGGTGGCGGCGGCGCCGGCGGCGGGATGCGGGCCGGGGGTGGCGGGATGCAGGGCCGGGGGTGGCTGGTGACAGCGGGCTGCGGGCAGCGGCGGGGGGCTTGGGCTCGAGCTCGAGGGGGGGGTCGGGGTGCTGCTCGGGCTCGGGCCGATGGGGTGCGGCTCGGGCGGGGTGGGATTTCTTTTCTTTTATTTTTCAATACCCCTTTAGTACTGATCAATCGGTACTAAAAGCCCCCCTTTAATACCGAACTACCAATATCGGTTGCGAAACCGGTACTAAAGGAGGGTTTCCAACCAGTACTGATGGCGCATATTCTAGTAGTGAAGCCTTGCATCAGGGAAGTGTCCGGTTCCAGGAAGCGAAACGTATTTGGAAATCATGGGCTCCTCCAAAGGTAAAGTTCTTCATTTGGCTAGCATCACGGCAGCGGTTATGGACGGCGGACAGGTGTCGCCGCCACGGCCTCGATGCAAATGATTGTTGGTTTTGCGATCAAGAGAGGAAGACAGCTGACCACATTCTGGTCAACTGTTATTTGGTGAAGGAAATCTGGTGGGGAGTGCTCAACTCCTGCCGCTGCTTCTGCTCCTTTCCAAGCGCCATGCATCTGCAGGAATGGTGGTGCTACATGCGTTGTCGGCAGCAGCAATCTAGGAAAAAAGGGTTTGATTCCTTGTTCATGCTCACGACCTGGCGCATATGGAAATAGTGAAATACAAGGTTCTTCAGAGGTGAAAGCAGGACGGCTAATCAGGTTGTTGGGGTGGTGCTGCGGGAAGCGGCTTTATGGGAGACAGCGGGAGCTTCTCGCCTTGGTAGTCTGATACGTAAGTAATCGTTATAGCTTCTTACACTCTTTCTTGCTTAGGTTGTCTTTTGGTTTTTTTGTAATAGTTTGCTTCCAAAGCTCTAGTTTCTCAGGCATGTGCACCCCGTGCCCCGCGTTGTAATTCTTGCTTGTAACATAAACTCTCTTCTGCTTAATACAAAGATACGCAGAACTTCTGCATATTCGAGAAAAAGTCAATACTTTCTCCCTGTATACGTATCTACTCCACTTGTAGGATTGAACTTCATATGGAATTTCTACGAAATTCTTGTATTCTAATTAAACGTATATCCAAATTATTTAATTACACTTTTTTCCTATTTATGTGCGTTTTTCAGTAGCTGACGGGACGTTATTTCCCTTTGGTGAAAAAGCCAGAAATGATACTTCAATTATCTTTTCTAAAAAAAACACTGGCGTGACGCCTCAAAACAAAATGAGGTGCAACAGCAGGACATAAAGTGCCAAACACTTTATTTCCAGGGGTCAGAGCTGTATCCTGTCCTCCCGTACAATACTGCTTTGTGGAGTACATGTAAAGAGATCACACGCAAAAAAAAAAACTGCATTCCAAATGACTAGCTAGCGGAAACGGTGATCACCACAATTATTCAAGGGGGGGAAAAACCAAAATTCCTAGCACCTGAGTCTTAGACACCACACATGATTTCAATGACTAGGGGACATGAAAGAAAGAGGTTGAACTTCATATGAGGTGAAAAATACTGGTGTGACGCCTCAAAATAAAATGAGGTGCAAGTGCAACAGGAGGACATAAATCTTGCAAGTACCAAACACTTACTTTATTTCCAGGGTTCATAGCAGTATCCTCTCCTGCAATACTACTTTACGGGTACATGTAAAGAGATCACACGCAAGAAAAAAAAAAACTCTGCATTCCGCCCGCTTTTCTCCACATGCACAGTCTCGAAGTCACGCTCGCAACGTAAAAAACAACATTGGAAACGGTGATCACCACAAATATTCAAGAAAAAAAAACCAAAATTCCTAGCAACCTGAGTCTTAGAGACCACACATGATTCCAATGACTAGGGGACATGACATGAACTGATGCGAATCAAAAGTACCATATATTCCAAGGAGGTTGATGTCTCCTAAGCTGATATTCTTCGCTTATTCCTCGTCGTAGGATCCATTTTGTGCTCTTCACAAAGTATATCGAAAAAATAAAGAAAATACCTAGCCAACTCTAAGCGTCAAGTGCGGAGCATGAGCTGTTCCAAGTCATGATAACCACGTATCTGAAGAGAACTTCCTATTCATTTTGTCAATGACCAAGTGCACTTGTACCTCTATGTATTTTAAGGCTAATGCGCGTGAATCAGACAGGAATACATATTTGGATTTTGCGTCTGTTTTGTTATTAGTTTAATGATCAAAGTGAATAAAATTTTGGGGCATGCATTGAGGCGGCTCACACCTTTGAACAAAAAAAATGTTGCAGGCATGATAAAGAAGGTTGTACCCTACCGTCTATGCTTCCCCAGATGCAAGTGAGGCCAGATGCTACCTGCATGCATGGCTGCATCTGCTCTTCATCACGAGCATCAGAAAGGGATGCCCAAGAAATATGTATCTATAAGTTGCATGATGATATATGGTGACAAAAGCAGCATGAGGAGGCATGAGCAGAATATGAGATTAGTTGGGTAACCAACCATAAAAGTACACATTGATGATTCTTGACCAAGCATATCCACGCATAAGCGAGCCTACTCTTAATCCTATCCCATTTGTGCACTTTCTGAAGGAAGGCATGCACAACTAAACCACCTAACCCTTGCTGCTACAAGTGGATGTTGGATGCAGATAGTTGAATTTTTTTTTTTCACCAAGAACAATTTTTTTACCCTAAGTGTGAAATCATGTATTATGCGGATGGCAAAGTGGATCCGGACCCTCACAGTAGTCAAAGATCAAATATCTCAAACATTATGAAATAATTTGCGCATGCAAATGTCTACGGCATGGTCGTTTCAACCGTACCCCGAATTCACGAACTATCAGGAGCTAACCTCTTAATTTGTTTGCTATGCCTAGATGTTTTTTTCCCTGTCCATGAAATCCGTAGACATTGAAATTTCATTATTTGTAGGACATGCTACTGAGTACTGTGACTTTACTGATCTTGAAATTGCACCAGGAAGACCACCAAAAAAAATGCAATAAACCTAAAACAATGCTGCTATTTTTCCGTCATCCTTGAACTATATACTCCCTCCGTATAGGAAAAGGAAGTCGTTTTGGACAGCGACACGGTCTCCAAAGCATTACTTTGACTCCTTATTTTATAAAAATATTTATCAAAAAGTGATATATGTATATTTTTATGAAAGTATTTTTCAAGACAAATCTATTTATATGGCTTTCACATTTTCAAACTCAACAACTTAAAAAGTTATTCATGATTTATATTCCCAATGTTTGACCCAAACCTTGTCCAAACGACTTTCTTTTCCTATACGGAGGGAGTATGTGAACATTAAGGGGCTGTTTGGATACGAGGTGCTAAACTTTAACAGTGTCACATCGGATGTTTGGATGCTAATTAGGAGGACTAAACATGAGCTAATTATAAAACTAATTGCAGAACCTTGTGCTAATTCGCGAGACGAATCTATTAAGCCTAA
>NC_028453.1:32738908-32786046 GCF_000263155.2 Setaria italica
TGTCATCATGGACTAATTAGGCTTAATAGATTCGTCTCGCGAATTATACTCCATCTGTGCAATTAGTTTTGTAATTAGCTTATGTTTAGTACTCCTAATTAGCATCCAAACATCCGATGTGACAGGTGTTAAACTTTAACAGGTGTTTCCCAAACACCCCCTAAATTGCTTGGTCCCAAGTGAAATTGGTCGTTCTCTACCCTCCTCAAGCTATGTTCACGTAACAATATTAATTATTTTGTCCCAAGTGAGAAGTGATGACTCCATGCATGCGTCAGCCTACGTAGTGTGTTTGTTCTCTACATGCATACCTAACATTGTTTTGGTCCCAATGCAAAGTGTGATCCAACACTGGCCCAACGTACCCCAGCCAAGCTAAAGTGGACCAAAACAATGTCCCACCAGAAGGAATAGAAAAGAAAAGAAAAAACATTTCGTTTTCAGTGGCGGCAGGGGATGCTTCGGTAGTGTAAGGACACCTTTTGTCGTTGCTGGTGCTGAGTGGAACATCACCAATCAGTGCCCTTTCATGTCCAGAAAGATCGATCCAAATCCAATGACAAAATCATCATATATGCGACCCTAGTTTTCTAGTGTGGCTGCTGATAAGAAGGAACTGTTTGTTTTGCTCATTAGTGTATGCGTGTTATTGTTCCGGTTGGAGAGGGAAAAGGTTTCTATGATTGCTGGGAAAGGGAAACTGTCCTTGCAGTTGCGAAAGGAGCCAGGAACTTGGTGATAGGACCGGATGGTACGTGAGGATGCTGATGCGCCACCCAATGCTAATTAGTTTTTAGTTCTTCTCTCTGCATTAACTATTCCGAACTGAATGTATGGGAGTAGAATTTCTTTGTCTACGGCGAGAAAGGAATTATTTTATAAAATAAAATAGAGTGAAATCATTTGGGACAAGGAAAGGTAGCCAGACATCAGTAGTTATGCGCGGACAGCAGTAGTTTTAATTATTGGTAGCAGTACGTCCCTCCCGCCCGGCCGGCCGCAGACACCTGTGGCTGGCTGGATGGGATTCGCGTGATTCTACGTGGATGTTGCGGCGAGTCACGGCGGCTACCTTAGCTAGCTTGAAGAAACGCTGCTGCTAGTCTGCTACTACTAGGTACCGAGCGAGACAGCTTGAGAAAAATGTGCCTTGCAGATGCGGCGGGTCTCCGTACCTTCCGTTCCATGCCACAAGGTTACCATCGACAGGTCAAAAGTCGCGGAGGACCTGCTGGTGCGGCCGGCGAGCTGATAAGACTCATGCAGATGCCGGCCGTCAAGGTCAGCATCCCCGGCCGGCCGCGTCGCCGGCCATCGATCCGACGATGCGGGAGGAAAATACGAGAGGGAGAAAGAGTAAGAAAAGACTATGCCAAGCAAGCGCGGTCGAGGTTCCAAGTGTCGAAGAATGTGCCCAAAACCATTTCGACTCCCGCAAGTTTCATCCACCAGACACCAGTGCCTTTCTCCGCAGAGCATCCACAGGTCAGGCGCTTCGCCGGTGATCGCTCGATACCTTTGCTATGGTGCCGCTCCACTCCACATGTCAGGCTGCTAGCAATGCCCTGGACAACCGAAACACCTGAGGCAAACGTGCGCAAAGAGGCTGGAGCGGCAGCCGGCGCCTGCCACGGCGGCGCACCCATCAGCCGAAGCGCCGGCCGACAAGGCTCCATGGGGATGCCGCCGAGGACTCGGCTGGTCGGCACACCGCGTCGCCGCCCTCCGGAGGAGGATCTGGCGTGACCCGTGAGCCGCCGCCAAGAACGCGACGTGGCGGCGCGTCAAGCGCGAGGTAAAGAAAAGTGGGGAAAAAAGCCGAAAGGGAGAACCGGCTTCTTGTTTTTTTTGGGGATCAAAAGGGTGAACCGGCTTCAGCGCGGTCAATCCGCCGTGTCGTCTTGCTTGCGTCGCGCTCGCGCCCAGCCAAAAAGCCAAGTGCGGCCGCAGCGCGCGCGGGCGGCGAGCCACGTCACGGCGCGGGCCCCGCGCACAGGGGTGCGCGCCAGGTCACTGCTCATCTCACCGGCCGAGTGGGCCCGTTCGGAACACTTGGCCCGGCAACTGCACGCGGGCCCGGGCGGGCGCGCGGGCGAGGCGAGAAGCGCACTCACAGATCACCCTCGGGGCTCTCGCGCCCCGCGCTCCGCACGCCGGCCGGGATCACCCAGATGCTTCAGTTCTTTCGGCACATTCGATCCCACCAGCCTCCGTCACTGAACCCGTGGGTCCACTTCGCGTCCTGGTGGGGGGCAGCCTGGAGCGTTCCGTTGTTTCGGAAGGGCCTGGGTGCTCAAGGGGTAGGAACAGGTGCTGTCAGGTCCACTACTCCACCACAAGTTTTGTTTTGGTGTGGATTGCGAACGGGCATGGGACCAGTAGGTCACCATAGTCCAGTAGCACCGGCCTCAGTATTCCTTCGGAAGCGTTTTTTTTAAAAAAAAATTCATGAATTGTTGTAGCCACAACAGGTCAGGTGCTGGGAATTGGTGTCCGAGATACCTCTTTAAGGCGGTATGTGAGTGTGAATTTAAGATGTAGGTTTTAGCTTGCGTATAGATGTGTGGGTGTAGTGTTGTGTGGGGGTGTCTATGTGTAAGTTTAGATTAATTTTTTTTTATGTGGATTCTCTGCGGAAGTTGGAGAGACGTACACGATGTGGTTCTTTCCTTTTTCTTGTGTGGCAACGGTCATCATTCATCAAAGCTTTGATCAGGGATAAGCCAAAGCTGCAAAAAATAATTTGCAGACTCCGCAGCATAAATCCAGTGCGCAGCACATTGATTTTGTTCGTCATCAGTTCGCGCAGGGTGGTTAATTCGTACAGAATTGCTATGTAACCTATTCACTCTGTTCCAATTTATAATGGAGAGTCAAACCATTTTATGTTTGATCAAAATTATAGAGAGGATCACAAAGATTTATGGCACCGAATAGATATACTATGAAAATATATTTAATGAAAAAACTAATGGTACTTATTTGGTATCATGAATGTTAGTACTTTATTGTATAAACTTGGTCAAACTTAAGATGCTTTGACTCTCAAGAAAATTGGAATGTTTTATAATTTGCAATGGAGGGAGTACGAAACTACAATATGACCAAAGTCTAAAGATGCAAAATCCAACAGATGGAGCTAGTGGTAAAAATAGCCAGCATTTAATATATCATCCTTTTGTTAATGTTAGCCTGTTAATAAATAATAGAAAATCACTATGTAAGTTTGAGTTGAAGCTAAGTATAATTCGGTTTCAGTAATAAAATTCCAGGCATGTACTGATAGTACTATGGTAAATAATAAAAATAAGATTGGATTGGGACAAGTATATATTATCTACGGGTGGTAGTGAAATATTAGGTTGAAGGCACCGTAAAATCTACTGAGCAATAGTTTGGTTGAGTTTATGTGGAACGAAGGAGGGTTTTCACCAAATTACACTGACTCCTTTGATTTTGCAAGTTCTTTGTAAACGTTCTCTTTTTTCCAAACATGAGACCTTTTCATCTCAAACGATGTATGTGCCGAATCAATACTATGTACGTATAACAAACTATAGGATGCTCCTGCTGTTCCAGAGCAACATCATGCTTGATGATAAAAATAATATGCTTGAATCGTACTTTGATGCACTAATAGCAAAATGATTGCATGCAGATGTACTTAAAAAGTAGTATAATCTACCAATGGAAACATCTGCCTCACATGACAGGTTCAAGCTTCTAGCATAAACAAAACAGTCACAATCTCCACATCCATGCATTCAGGGATGTATGCCATGTGAAGAACTACAACTACCGTTCAACCCTATCAAAATCCACCATCTATTCATATCAATTCAAAACTAGTAAATAACCTCCATAACCTTCACATTTATATCAACAATGAAACCAGCCATCTAAAACAATTCACATACCATGCATCGTAACCATGCATTACGATGTACTCAATTAAGCGCCACTATCTTTAAAGTATAGAATCCGTCGCAAATCTAGTATTACGACTGGTAGGATTAATTGCCCCGTTATTTTAAACATGTTTTCTTTGCATGACATAAATTCTTTTCTCTACCCTGTATCTTCCTCTCTTCGTATCTAAAGGCCACCATCATTTATCTTAGATGATATCTAAAGGATATCCTTGAACAGTAAGCAGTAGTACTATGCAGAGGGGAGCCACACCAAAACACCTAGCGACGCCCTTTCACAAAAGGGAAGAAAACCGCTGCTTTTCTCCCCTGCTTTTTGGCCCCCTCTACCTCTCTTCCTGTCCCCCCTGCGCTGCTGCTTCTCGTCTCCTTCCTTCCGCTTCCTCCGTCCCCTCCCCTGCCCCCTGGCCCCTGCCTGCGGCCCCCTGGCTGCCCCTCACGCCAATGCTGCTTCCCCCCGTTTTGTTGCTTTGACCACCTTAAAAATCTCAGGGCCTCCAAAATGTCCCACCGAAACCCACTCCCTTCACGCCTCCTCCTGCTCAAATTCATAACGCCCGAGGAGCCAAGAACCCGGGTGAGGTGAGGACGCAGGGCGACCGCCGTCACCTTCACCTAATCGGCTAATCCCAACTCCCCCACTAGTCCCCAAGTGTCCGTCTTCCTCGCTTCGGTCACCAGAGCAGGCCGGAGTTAAACCAGGCTGTTGAGAGGAGCGATGAAGAGCCCCCCTGCCATGGATCCCGAAGCGCCGCCGCCGCCGCCGGGCACTCCCCCGGATGAGGAGGTACGGTGCCCGGAGCTACCAGATGTTTCAAAGGCCCAGTCTTGCCCGGGCGGCTCTTGCTCTTGCCGTGATCGTGGTTCTTGAATCTTGCCTGGAATGCCCGTGTCCGTCGGTTTCCTTGCGATCTTGGAGGGTCCTGAAATGTGCTGATTTCTTTTGGGTTTGTGTGGCTGTGCTGTGTTCCGCAGGAGGAGAAGCGGGGAGGACGGAAGGGGGTGCCATGGCGGATGACGCTGAGCCTGGCGTACCAGAGCCTGGGCGTGGTGTACGGCGACCTCAGCACGTCGCCGCTGTACGTGTACAAGGCGGCGTTCGCGGAGGACATCCAGCACACGGAGAGCAACGAGGAGATCCTCGGCGTGCTCTCCTTCGTCTTCTGGACCCTCACGCTCGTGCCTCTCCTCAAGTACGTCTGCATCGTCCTCCGCGCCGACGACAACGGCGAGGGCGGCACCTTCGCGCTCTACTCCCTCCTCTGCCGCCACGCGCGCGCCGCGCTCCTCCCGCCCGGCCGCGCCGCCGCCGGGGACGACGACCAGCTCCTCGACGCCGCCGCCGCCGGTGCCGCCAAGAAGGCCGCGGCGGAGAACGGCAATGCCGTGACGCTGGGCGGGCGCGGCGGGGGCGCCGCCGCCAGCGTCAGGAGGCTGCTGGAGCGCCACAAGGTGCTGCAGCGGGTGCTTCTCGTGCTGGCGCTGGTCGGCACCTGCATGGTGATCGGCGACGGCGTGCTCACGCCAGCCATCTCCGGTGAGTCTTCGATTGCCTTGCCTTATCGGCTGTTGTTGATTTCTTGGGCTGTGTTGGTGTGCTGTGGAGTTCCGATTTTTACATGGCGTATGGTGCTCTGTTGTTGCAGTGTTCTCAGCAGTCTCTGGGCTGGAGCTGTCCATGGAGAAGGAACACCATAAATGTAAGGATCCAATTATCCCCTTCCACTGATTTGTATTTGTTGAGTGTAGATTTGTCTTTCCAGCTTTCTAGGTACTGTTCATAGATTCAAGTTCTCAGCTGATTGAATCGGGCTCCACCTCAAAGTGACTTGATACAATCAGGCAATCATAGAATTGCCCCAGTGTTAGGTGCCAGTTTTGTTTCAGCCACTGATTCTCAACTGTAAGATGTGGAGCAAGGAGTGAATTTGTGGCAAATGGGGTTTCTCCTAGGAAAAAGTGGTCAAACTGATGCCATTCACCTGAAGAATTTGGTTCGCATGGAGTGGAAGTGTGGAAGTTGAGGTGCCAGGATGTGAACTGCTGAACAACAATCACCTCAAGTTATCTCTATTTCATCAGAAGCTGTGGTGGACTATACAGTTCATCTTGGAAGGTCTTTGATTCTTTTGCAGGGCAAGGCAACACCAGGGACATGTCATCAAAAAAGATGGAGCTCTCAGTAGTCATGCATACTAACAGTTTCTATGAGTAGCAAAATGGAGCAGCTTCGTCGACATTGATGCACAATACATGGAATTACTCCCTTGTTTCAAGAGATAGTAGGTGGAGTTCTTAAATGGAACCACTAGTCAAAGAGAAAGGATAATGGTTCTCATGTAAGATATGCTAGACACGCTGTGCTCTTTCAATTGATATTATGTAGTTACACCAAAGTGGGATGGCAGAAAGATGGTACCACGTAGTAAGATTCAGGAACCTGGAAAAGGTCACCGCTGCTGAAAGAAGTTCACATCTGCCGAGGTCCAAATTATAAAGCGAAGGACCCTATTCTTGACTTTTTCGACTAATAATTTGGCCTTTGTCAAGTTAATTGTGACTTCACTTTATTCTGATTCCTTTTTTGTGTTGATAATGTGCTGTTTTATTCTAAGTCCTTTTCTAACTGGATGAAGTTCTGCTATCATGAATCTGCAGATGTGGAACTGCCTATTGCTTGTATCATACTGGTTTGCCTGTTTGCACTGCAACACTATGGTACACATCGGGTCGGCTTCATTTTCGCTCCAATTGTGATCACATGGCTTCTATGTATAAGCATGATTGGTGTTTACAATATTATTCATTGGGAACCCACTGTATACCGAGCGTTATCTCCGTATTACATGTACAAGTTCTTAAGGAAGACACAGAGAGGAGGTTGGATGTCCCTGGGAGGAATACTGTTGTGCGTAACTGGTACTGCGCTCAGCAACCATTTCTGGACCTTTTGCCTTGATCTGTTGAGTGTCTCTTACTCAAGGTGACCCTTTTGCTCTTTCAGGTTCTGAAGCAATGTTTGCTGATCTGGGGCATTTTAATCAGTTGTCAATACAGGTGAATAAATATTGCTGCATACTCACCTTTTCCCCGTATTCCCTCCTACTAGAAGCAGTATATGGCAAATTATTCTCTCTGATAAAATTTTCTTGAGCAGATTGCTTTTACATGCATGGTGTATCCAGCATTGATCCTCGCATATATGGGACAAGCTGCTTACCTGTGTAGGCATCATATCATGGAAAGTGACTATAGGATTGGATTCTATGTGTCTGTGCCAGGTAAGTTATGCAATTATGCTATTCGGATCTTCATCAGAGAATGAGAACAATACTACAATATCATGCTTGTAATGCTATTTGTTAACGTTGACCATCTTACATTTCAGAGAAAATCAGGTGGCCTGTTCTGGCGATTGCTATTCTTGCTGCCGTTGTGGGGAGTCAAGCGGTTATCACGGGTACATTCTCAATGATCAAGCAGTGCACTTCTCTGGGCTGCTTTCCTCGGGTGAAGATAGTTCATACATCTGCCAAAGTTCATGGGCAAATATACATCCCTGAGATCAATTGGATCCTGATGATACTGTGCCTAGCTGTAACCATTGGTTTCAGGGATACTAAGCATTTGGGAAATGCATCAGGTACGCCAGTGTTAATATCTTTTACACTTTAAACCCCCAGCTTTTCTCGTGTGAGAACTAACAGACATACTAAATGTGAGTAGTAAGGGCAATCCGTCTCACATCTAATTGTGTTTTTTATACAGGACTGGCTGTTATAACTGTCATGCTGGTCACAACATGTCTGATGTCCCTGGTGATAGTCTTGTGCTGGCATAAGAGCATATTTCTTGCAATTGGCTTCATTGTGTTCTTTGGAACCATTGAGGCACTGTACTTCTCAGCTGCACTTATCAAGTTTAGGGAAGGAGCCTGGGTCCCAATCGTCCTGGCTTTCATCTTCATGTTGATAATGTGCATCTGGCACTATGGCACCATCAAGAAGTATGAGTTCGACGTTCAGAGCAAGGTTTCCATCAACTGGCTTCTTGGTCTCAGCCCAAACCTCGGTATTGTTCGTGTCCGTGGCATTGGCCTCATCCACACCGAGCTTGAGACTGGCATCCCAGCAATCTTTTCGCATTTTGTCACCAATCTGCCTGCCTTTCATCAGGTACCTTCAATAGTTCTTTTTAGCTGTTTTCACTGTTCAAAGTTCAGATAATCAGAAGTATGTTTACCCCCCTTATTCATCATTGTTGGTCATGACCAGGTGCTCATATTCATGTGCATCAAGAACGTCCCGATCCCTCATGTCCGGCCTGAAGAGCGGTTCCTTGTCGGAAGAATTGGCCCGAAGGAGTACAGAATTTACCGGTGCATCGTCAGGTACGGGTACCATGACTTCCACAAGGACGACATGGAGTTCGAGAAGGAGCTGGTGTGCAGCATCGCGGAGTTCATCCGTTCAGGGTCTTCCAAGTTCAACGGCATGTCCGATGACTTCGACAAGGACGAGGAGCAGCGGATGTCAGTCGTCCGCTCCGGCAGCATCCGCATGCTGGAGGAGGACGGCCCGGTGGAGAACACCGTTGGACCCTCGCACGCAAGGGAGATTCAGTCGCCGTCGCTGACACCGGCACCAGCACCGGTGGTGGGAGTCAAGAAGCGGGTGCGGTTCGTGCTGCCAGCGGCGAGCCCAAAGCCGAACGTCGGTGTGCAGGAGGAGCTGCAGGAGCTGTCGGACGCGCGGGAGGCCGGCATGGCGTTCATCCTCGGCAACTCGCACGTCAAGGCTAAGAGCGGGTCGAGCTTCCTCCGGCGGTTCGTGATCAACTTCTGCTACGACTTCTTGCGGCGGAACAGCCGGGGGCCCAACTACGCCGTCACCATCCCGCACGCCTCCACGCTGGAGGTCGGCATGATGTACTATGTCTGAAGTCTGAACCCCTGAAACTCTCTGGAGAAGATGAACATAGTAGGAAGAGTAAAAGATGAAGAGGAGATGAAACAAAGTTTTCAGCTGTATATGCTAGATTTTGTAAGTGATGTTGAGTTGTCGTGTAAATGCAGCCTGATTTTCTTAGGTCTTCAGCTTCTCTCGTAAATACCAAAACTTTTCTTCATTGGTCGACTGGATATCGAGATTTGAATACCGGATCTGCCATCGCAGCAAACCTCCAACAGACCCCAGGTCCCCAGCTACTGTCATAAGATCACTCAAGTGGAATCCAGAAGGGTGCGATTTCCGTCGACCATGAGCTCGGCTGACCTGGCACGAACGCTGAAGTCCCTGTGCATCGCGGGGGACCTGTCCAAGGCTGTGCGTCTCCTGTGCCAGAGCCCCGTGTGTCCCGGCGCGAGGACCTACGCGCTTCTGCTGCAAGAGTGCGTGAACCGGAGGGACGCGAGGCTGGGCAAGAGGATCCACGCGCGCATGATCGCCACCGGGTTCCGCTGCGGCGAGTTCATCACCACCAAGCTGCTCATCTTCTACGCCAAGATCGGGGACCTCGGCTGCGCGCGGAAGCTGTTCGACGGAATGCCGCAGCGGAGCGTGGTCGCGTGGAACGCCATGATCTCCGGGTGCGCGCGCGGCGGCGCGGAGGCGCAGGAGCGGGCGGTGGAGCTGTTCGGCGCGATACGGGCAGAGGGCCTGGCGCCGGACCAGTTCACGTTCGCGTCCGTGCTGTGCGCGTGCGCGAGGCTGGCGGCGCTGGAGCGCGGCCGCCGCGTGCACGCCGTCGCGGTTAAATTGGACGTCGGCGGCAACGTCTTCGCCAACAGCGCGCTCGTGGACATGTACCTCAAGTGCAGTTGCCCCGAGGACGCGCGTCGGGCGTTCGCGGCGGCGCCGGAGCGGAACGTCACCATGTGGACCGCGCTCATCTCTGGGCACGGCCAGCAGGGGCGCGCCGCCGAGGCACTTGCGCTCTTCGACCGGATGGCCGCGGACGGGTTCCGGCCCAACGACATCACGTTCCTCGCCGTGCTCTCAGCGTGCGCGCACGCCGGGCTCGTCGACGAGGGCCTGAGGCGGTTCGCGTCCATGTCGTCGGACTACGGGCTCGCCCCGAGGGGCCCGCACTACGCCGCGGTGGTCGACATGCTGGCCAGGGTCGGCAGGCTCCGTGACGCCTACGAGCTCGTCAAGAACCTGCCGGATTGCCAGGAGCACTCCGTGGTCTGGGGCGCGCTGCTGGGTGCTTGCAGGAAGCACGGCGGTGACGTGGCGCTCGTTGAGCTCGCCGCGCGGAGGTTCTTCCGGCTGCAGCCCGGAAACGCCGGAAAGTACGTGGTCCTGGCGAACACGTACGCCGCCCGCGGGATGTGGGATAGCGTGGCCGGCGCGCACGAGGCGATGAGGGCGCTCGGAGTAAAGAAGGACCGCGCCTGGAGCGCCGTCGAAGTGCAGGGTAAGGTGCACACGTTCCTCGCTGGGGACTCGTACCACGACGAATGCTCGGCGATATATGAGGTCTGCAATGCATTGACCTCCGCCATCACTGAGCAATCCGTGGGAGCAACTGCCTGATGGTGTCAGTCATTGCTGATCACTGAACGATCGTCTGCGTGGTCACTGCTGCAGTTCCGATTGAAAATGCCTTGCTTCTCTGGAGAAAACATCCTGCACAGAAATATTATCATCTTCGGTGATCTGAATGCGCCATTCTTGGCTGCGCAGTTTTGATCTGACAGTTGCCACAGCTCATTCTTGTTGCACATATAGAAGTTCATGATTGAACGAGGTTATAATTACAAGTGGGCAAGACTATCAGGTTTGCTACACTATTTTTAACCACAAATGATTACCACAGCTTGATGAAATCTGAAGGAGCGGAGGAAGCCCAAATAGACAACCTGGGGAAGAAGCTGCCTGAGCAAAAGACATGTAGTTTAAGAGGTAGAGCTCCTTCTTCCTTTGCTCATTTGGGCTGTGCCTGTCAGTCACTAGAAATCTCTACCTTGCTTCCAGAAGCAGCATGTACCACAAGATCACATCAACTATTCAGGTCTCCGATCATGGTTCTCAGAATGTCACATCGAGCTGTGAGTTGGATCCTTGGAGTTGCAGAGCTGTGGTATTGTCAGGGTTTGGAGATCCAGTACTTCTATGCTTTCTTCAGTCACATGCATGTCCTTGTTTATCAGTGACTCAAGTCGAATCCACATACAGATTGTTCATCACCTGACTGACAGGCAGTACGATTGAAAGAAATCCTAAATGAATTAGAAAAACACTAGAGTGACTCATTTGTAGAGCTACTGGGAATCTGAGACAAGATGTAGTAGAACAGACGATCTCTCAGAAAACAACCAAAAGAGGTCAGTTCCTCTGATACATCTGATCTCTATTTGTACTATTGCTCTGAAATTTAATCTTCTCAAATACAATATGTTTATTACAGTTGACATTGACATAGGAAAAAATGAAGGTGAATAGATATCAGAACATGTACAGACTTTATTCTCTTCCTCTTCTCACAGCAAACTTGCCAACAATGAATGAACAAACGGTTTTTGTTTTCTGTTTGCACAACAAATGATGAAATTTTCACGATTTGCTATCATTTTCTACTGCTGATTCTGCTATGGTGGCGCTGAGACTCAAAACAGCCTGCTTGTCATCACCAATCTCATGTGCATCGCAGCACATTCCTAGCAGCTATATATATATATATATATATATATATATATATATATATGGCTTGTCTTGCAGTGCTCTTGCACTGCTGCTCTCCCTGACAACAATACACACAAGAGAAGGCTGCTTGATCTTATCTTTCATCTGGCTATGTACCATGAAACTGTAAAGATTTGAACACAATCATGAATCCATGATGGATGGTCTGATAACACTTCTATGAATGGGGGACGAATGTCCCGACATAGCCCAGACCAACGATGAAGAAAGCAATGGATTGGAGGAAGAGGAATATGTAGTAGTGGTTATTCCCAACTGTGACGTCGTAGCATCCACAGAAGAAGAGGTAAGCTCCGACACAAAGCTCCAGAATATGCAACCTGGTTCCAATTTAAAGTTTAGCAACGGGAATAATTAGATGAATCAGAATAGACAAATTTTTGTTATGTACCTATCCACTATTCTCATGCGGGGCTTCTTGAATCCCTTGCCTGGCATTTTCATCCTCAGAGCATCGCCAAGTTTTTCTGTCACCACCCATTCATTTACCCTGCCTGCCTCCAGTAGGCCAATGAAAGTGGCCTTCATTCTATGCAACGCCATCACATTCTCAAAGAGGATCCAGAAGACAATTAAATGAACCGACCTGCATGATTCAATGATTTTGTTGTTAATCTTCAGGTAAATGTTAGATTTATCATATCTTCAGACCTTAAGGTATATGTTGATTTTTATTACTCAACTATGATCACAAAGTTCCTGAGAAGATTGGTACCTTGGAGTGCCAACAGCATTGAGAAGGGTGATGATGGTTGGGATATACACAGAACCCCACCTGGGTATTTCAACCTCAGGAACTAAGACTGTAGCCGGGATGACAATGCAGTAAAACACAAAGGTCACAATGTGCGCTATGATCTTGCGCACAAGGAAGAAGTTGTAGATGACATGAATTTTCTTCCAAAGTGTCACTTTCTGCATCAAGATTGACAAATAACCTGTTAGAAATAACTGATGATTGTGTTAATTTTATTTTCTGAAAAATAAACTTGGTGCAAGGGACCTTGTTTCTGACAATCTCCATCAACATTTTCCTGAACAGGTTTGCTGGTCCACATGACCATCTGTGTTGTTGATATCGGTATGCCTTGAGTGTGCTTGGGAGCTCATTTTTCACCTGAAAATACATATTTGGGTCAGTTCCATGCTTCCCTGTGCATTTACTCATTAACCTTAGCAGCTACGCAACACCAAGAGCAATGCAAAATAATGCAGTGGTTGCTACATGAATACACAGGTACTGCTGGGTTTTTACCATGAGGTCGCCAAGGAATACAAACTTCCATCCTTTGAGGCTTGCTCGGACCGCCAAATCCATGTCTTCAACAGTGGTCCTATCCTTCCAACCTCCTGCCTCATTCAGAGCTGATATGCGCCATACACCGGCAGTTCCTGTCGACAAACATTGGAATGGTAAGAACAAATGCAGAAACGTATAATATAATGCTGCTTTAATCCAGTTTCTAATAAGCAACTACTCCAGCGCTTATGTCTATTAGTGACTACTACTTGACAAAAAAAAGTGCAAATAAAAGTTGGTCATTCAATTATGTTTTCATAATTGTCATTCACCATTCATGGTTTCTGTATTTCCTAAATCTCTTCCTAAGACATGCCAGCATTTAACTTGTTTAATCGAATTTAGGATGTTATTGAATGGTAGCCCTGTGTCCCTGTCTTGTTGTTCTCTGTGTTACTGCGTGTTATTCCTTTGCGCCCTCTTTATGCAGTTTCATATGACTTTGAGATGTGGGACATGCCCCCCTTTTTTTCACTTTACAAAGACTCGGAGACAGAGTGATCTCACTGCGACTTTGTGAGAGCTGAAACACGTGGTAGAAAATGAAAAGGTTGAGGGACCATGCAGAATCATGTGAACGAGAAAGGAAACACAGAGAACGTCCCCCGCAAGAGAAAACATAGGAAGAGAGGGACCCGATGGAGCTTACCATTGAAGCCGAAGAAGGCGTAGGTGGAGGAGCCGACTTCTTGCTCCACGGTGAAATGGTAATCCAGGGATATCTCCTGCATCCTTGTCATCAGGCATTCATCTGCATTCACTGCTCACAACGGAAGGAACCAGCAGCAACACCAAACATGCCATCAACGTGCAAGAAAAATCTCTACCGAGAACAAGTTGAGTACTGAAACTGCTATGTACTAGTACGAACAACCGAAAGCGTGGTATCATCAATCCTTAGTGCATCTTACATGCTATAACCAGTGGTACATCTCCATGCCCCTGTAACGTGTAAATGTGTAATGATGGTTTACAAGGTGAGTGTTTGACCAATAATTTTTATAGAAATATTGCGTTTTGAGGAAAGGCAATTATATTGGATATACTTTTTAATTGTGAAACTGATAGTAAAATAAAATGTGTCCAATCTTACATTGTCAATCCTATATAGCTTTTTATATATCGATGGTCAAAGTTTAACAAGTTTAACGAGCAGGTATATGTTCCGAAGAGACACGCATTTTGAATAAGAGGAGTACACACATGGGCACAAAGCTCCAGAGATGGAGATGATTATTGTTGGCGGCAGGGATGCGTATTTGTTGCTAATGATAGGGGAGACACTAGGGCCTGTGTGCAACTATCTTGCTGTACGGGCTTTGGAGCGGTACTGGGCCACTACGATAACACTAAAAGCAGATGGGTGTGGTTAACGTCGGAAGCTGTACGGGTAGGTGAGACGAAACTGCTGGATTTGGACACTTGATGCTGTGTTTGGTAGGTGACGCACTGACGCTCTCGGCACGTTGCTTGCTCACTTCCATGTGGTTCTGCTGCGCCAAGCCTCCTAGGCTCCCCCCCTATTACGAGCTTTGGTGTCTAGATCGAGAAGAAATGGCGTTGCAAAGCACAGAGCAGCTAGCAGGACCCACGGAGCTCGTGGTGGAGACCGACCACGTTGATGAAAATACCCGAATGCAGTGTTGGTACCACAGGGTCGGAAATTCCTGACGCCAGAAACAGTAAGGAAAGCTCAAAAACCCATCAGGAAAGCCAGAAACAGTAAGGAACCATCAGGAAAGCGATCCCTGTCGGTCCACCGTCAGGAATCCGCTGATAGAAGTGGGTAGTCAGAAAAGATGAGTTTCTCCTGATGGTTCTGTCGGGGATAGATTCCTAGTACCCGCAAGGAAGAAAGAAGATGGACTCCTACTAGGATTCCCATGTAATCCTACTAGGACCCATACCTTGTAATTCTACTTGGACTCCTACCTTGTAACCGACTAGTAATCACACCCCCTGGAGTATATAAAGGAGGGCAGGGTCCCTAGATCGGTAGGCCAAGACCTCGTAGAACCACAACAGAGGACCAAATCCTCAACACCAAAGAGGACGTAGGGTATTACCTTCGAGTTTCAGGTCCAGCGATCCCCCAACAACCAATCTACTACCTTGGGATACTCCTTGGGTATAAAACACCGACATCTGGCGCGCCAGGTAGGGGTGATCATCGAGATCATCGGGTGAGCTTGAAGGACCTCATCAAGATCAATCTACTCTAGATCAATCTACTCTACAAGACAAGAACGTTGTTCTCCCATCCAATCGACGACTCGGTGTCCAACAGCGTCACAGTCCGAGGTGAGGTCGCCGGACAGGCTAATTCCGAGCCAGCATCTGTTCTCACCGAATTGGAATTCGAAACAGAGTGCGGAGTAGAGCAATTCACCTATTGTTGATCGTTTCCAAGCATCAAGATCGAGATGGAATAGAATTGGGTGGCATCAAGATGAAATCCTATAGGGAATCGATTTCCTTAGTAGAGTCCGAAATGGAGGCCAGATTTGTTGATCGGAGACGAAAAAGCACGCCAAGCATCAAAAGAAACACCTGTCGCTATAAATCAATGGTGTATTCAGCTATGTGCACACTAAAAAAGTTACTAGAAGGACTTCAGCTTGCGTGGCAACACCAACAAATCTCTGACAATACGATCGACTACTTCTGGAAGAGCAAGATGTCTAAACCGGCTCGCTAATGACTATTTCAACTACTCGTCTCGACTGAAAAACAGTTGAGGGCGGGCCTCATACCGTCAACAACTAGTCGGAATCAATTCTGACTAGTCGGCTTCATCAACGACCGTCACGGCTTCATCGACAACGTTCACGAATCAAGCTAAGTCATTTTTTTAATTATTTTATATAATTTTTCCAGAGCTACTTGTGTATGTCTCTCGACGGAAACTACCCTCCAGAGCTACACTTTGCTGACTACTCCTAGGGTATGTTGACCGATAGCCACAGGCTTGGTACACCGAATTAGGAGGCTATGCCACGAGTTTGGTGCACTGAGTGCTGGAGGCTCACAGCGGCTACACCCTAAGGAGACACAAATCCTGTGCGCGGCAAACACGCGCTCTCCTCGCCAAAAGGTAGAAAAGTCTCGACAACTACTTTATGCGCAATCGCGCAGTCTTTTTGTCGCAATGTTGACTACTTATTTTCAATGTCTTCTCTTAGTGGTCACTAATCTACTCGAGCTGAACATGCCCTAATCCGTGAAAGCCTCGGATCTTCTATCATGCCTAAGCACTAGGACAAGTGCGAGATAAAGATCTTCGTAGCAGCAATGCCAGTATGCGTACACGAGATAAAGATCTCACATGTAGTGGCAATAGCTAAATAGGACTGAGAGCCTAAACATAATAGGCTAACTACTCAAAAAAAATATAGTCGAAACAAGAGCATGACACACGACATTTACATTATATCATCACTGAATAAATTTCAGTAGTTCTAATATTCTACAAATATGCTACATAATGTATGCATCTCTTTTTGCAGGTCAAGCTTCGGCAACGACTCTCCAGGATGCTCAGAATACCTCCAGTGGCTTCGCTAGCTCCCATGCTCAGGGGCTGGGCACCAATAACTACTCAACGTGGCTCCTACGGCTCACCTGGTGCATAAGCTTGGGGGCTGAACGCTGCAAAACTACTCAGACAACAACTGGCGTGAAGACTAAAGTTTGCTAGACTCTTGAATTGATTATTTAATCATTCCAAGGATCGGGGGCTGATAAGCTACACCCAACAGTTTATTTTTTTAAGATGAAGAAAGAAGATTCAAGATTTATTAACCCTCAACCTAATTGTTTTAACCTAAGGCTCGGGGGTTACTCCATATGAAGTGTGACTTTCGCTACCCTCCATATCATAATGAAGATTATGAAATCAAAACGATCAAGGGTTTGAGCACACCATAGCTTCATGACAGCTTTGAAGAATTTTAAAGATTTAACTAGACAAAGTACTCGAAAAGCACTAAACTACTCGATGAGGATCTGAAAAGTACTTGAAGATTGCTGCACTAGACTATGAAGCGCTCAGGGGCTTGTCGGGGATAGATCTCCAGTACCCGCAAGGAAGGAAGAAGACGGACTCCTACTAGAATTCCCCTGTAATTCTACTATCACTCATTCAGGTCTGGTTTAAAACTGGTCTCCTGTCAGTTTTATTTCACCCGTTAGGAGTCCGAGGACGGTTCCTCTATGGTTTTTACTGTCCTGACGGTTTATAAGAAACCGGCAGCAATAGAATTTGGTTTCCTGTCGGTTTTCTCTTCCGACAGGAGAGCATATTAGTTCCTGACGGTTTTACAGAAACGGACAGGAAAAACTCAAACCGTCAGGAATCTTCGATTTTCTGGTAGTGTGAACTGCTGAACTGTGAATAAGAGGCGTGTGCATCGTGGCTGCATGCAGTTTGTGTGCGGGACCGGTGGGCCCGTGAGAGGGATACTTTGACCCTTCTGATGGGAGCCCGGCACCGACACTCCAGTGTTTGCCAGTCCCCATGGACGACCGGGCAGTTGGGTCCCCTGTTGTGGTGTGCCTGCCGGTGCCGGCGGCTCTACCCCGGCCTCTCCCTCACAAGCTGGTCACGGATGCAGATGGGCACATGATCGATCATCTCCCGGCGCCATTTCCCAACCCAGATATACTTCCAACCACCAAAAATGTCCAGCAGCAACAAGGAAACTACAGCGCTGCCTTTGATTACTACCTCTCCAGCTGCTACCTACTCTACTTTCTTACCTCATCTCATCACGCACCACTGACCCAGTTAACCCAACGACCAACCACCCTCCTGATCACGGCTGGCCGGTGCAGTTCAGACCGAGGCCGTGTCCCAACCGAAATTCGACGATTACCTTAGCAGCAACAAGCGAAGTGGGTGACGTATAACGTAACGTACCGAACTTCCATCGGGCCTGGACGAGGGCGAGGTCGGGGTTGTGGACGAGGAACGGCACGGCGCGCTGCAGGAAGTCCGGCTCCGGCTGGAAGTCGGCGTCGAAGATGGCCACCATGTCGCAGCCGCGGGCGTAGCCGCGCTTCATCCCTTCCCGGAGCGCGCCGGCCTTGTACCCGCGCCGGCTGTCCCGGACCTCGTACCTGATGTTCACGCCCTTGCTCGCCCACCGCTCGCACTCCGCCCGCACAAGCTCCTGCAAATTACAAAAAATTCACCTCGTCAGGGGTTAGCGTGCTCAATTCTAGTTAGTTCTCTGATGGCTCTGTGACAAGAAGTGAGCCTCGCTGCTATGTAACAAGAAGTGAGCCTTACTCAACTGGTTGGAGAGTGTCTATTCTTTTTTAATGAAAAAACCACATAATTCCTCCTAGTTCTCGTTGCGGAATCTTGCTAATAAGAGTTTCCGGAAAGGATAACACCTAGTACTATTGCCTATTATAACCTAATCACGAGCCTGCTATATCCAGGGTGGACTCGAGGCGAGCCAAATGATGATCATGAGACTAAAATGGAACCTGGGCTTTGAGTACTTGTTTGGATCGAAACCTGTTGGCAGGCAGCTTGCCTCTGGCTTGTCTCTGACAATTAAAGACGGATACATGCACGACCACTTTCTGCACATGCCTACGTGATTGCTAAGCTCTTTCCCGAGGATTAAGCTTTCTTTCGGCCACAGCGGCGCCACCTGGCGCGCAGTTGCAACCGCCACTGACATTGCTGGCTCGCGCTTTTTACTTCGTCAGCGCCGACCTCGATCACAATTGCACTGGCAAGTCCTAGCTAGAACCATGTATATGTTGGGCAACAAGTGCATGCTGGATCGTATCCCGTAGTCGTTAATTAAGGTTGTTGATTAAGCCAGCACGTGACAGCCGGAGATAATGCATGGTCTTCTTACCCTGATGGCGGGGTCGGTGGAGTCGTCGAGCACCTGCACGATGATCCGGTCCGCCGGCCACGATAGCCCGCACGCCGCCCCGATCGACACCCCGTACACCTGCACGTCCGTCCGTCCACCATGCAATGCAACCACACGCACACGTCCTCATCAGTAGCTTCACTTGTAGACAACAAAATTGTAACTCCCCGCAGACCACGTATGGTCGACGGCGGCGGCGGCGGCCGCGAGCAAACACTTACACACCTCGCGCTCGTTGTACATGGGGATCTGCACGAGCACCATGGGGTACGCCGCGCTCCCGCCGGCGGCGGCCTCGAGGTCGCCGTCCTCGCCGCCGCGGATGGGCTCCCACCGGTACCGGAGCTCGGGGCGGCGGCCGAGGAGGCGCGTGGCGAGGACGACCGCGGCCAGGTACACCTTCTCCGCGAACAGCATCACGGACATGGCCAAGCACAGCGCCACGGCCAGCCGCAGCAGGGGCACCACTACGGGGGACTTGAGCTGCTGCCACACCGCCGCGACCTGCCCCGCCGCGTCGCCGCGGTACGCCGGAACTGTCCCCCACCCCAGCAACGTTGCTCCGGCCATCGTGTTACGCTCGCACACCGTTCCTTTTCTCTCCTCTCTGCTCCGAGCTGACAGAGCCGGAGGAAAAGGAGAGATGATAGAGCGGCGGCAATGGCTCGCAATGCGGGGCGCGCCGGGTGAGAATGCAGCGCCGACGGCCGGGGCGGTGGTGCTTGCTGGCTCTGGCTGCGCGCGGAGGGGAATTAAAGGGAGCGGAGGGAGATAGAGACGGTGAGAGGGTGGTGGGTTTTGTCGGCTGTCGCGGGGGGTGCAGACGGCGAGGCGAGGGGAGATTTAACGGCGGGGTAGGGGGTGACCCCCGGAGTGCCGGGGACGCCGCCGGCTGTCGGTGGCCGGTGGTTTTGACCGTGGGGCCGACATGGCAGTGAGGGTGGTTTCGAGGTTGAATCGCTTGGGTGTGTGGATGCGTATACGTTTTGCGTTCTCATTTATGGGGGTGGATGCTGGATACAGTCTCCTGATACATTTGGGATTTTGTTGGAATCGTGAGTAAATACTTCCTTCCATAGAAAAAATAAATAAATATATTACGATATTCACATAATCTAGAAGATAACACTTTGACTAGTAATACTCATAAAAAATATATTGCCTTCAATAAAACTTTTGTATAATGTGGAAGTACCTTTTCATATCTACTAATGCTCGTCAATATATATAAAATTTTAGATGGTTTTACTCGGAGGTAAAAGGTTTGACTTCAAAAAAACATAAATGGACTTAAATTTTCAATCAAAGAAGTACATCCAAACTTGTCGATCTGTTTTACGCGACAATCATTCATGAGGTGTGGACTTACTCGAATTCATTGATTTTTGGCATGCACGTGTATTTTCCGTAATGATTACAACTTTGTATTGTTTTGTTCTTGACAATAGCTTCTTATTTACGATGAGAAGGTTTTTCGGTTTTATTTGGCTAGTGTGGCGTTATTTTGTTTAAAGAATGTGTTACATACATCTTGTACGTACTGATTTATTATGGCTTCTTTATATCTCTTCTTCCAATTTGTATTATGCGGTTTAACTTGTAGAGCTTTGAAAAAACTACATTGTTAAAATAAGATTATGATGAGGTTTGATGTTTTTATTTTGTCTCTAGTGTGTTTGAAGGTATATTTATTGTTAAAATACGTGTTTAATCAATCAACCTTTCATGTTCTTAATGTCATACAGTCTTGGTGTTCACGCTGACTTATGATAGTTTCTTCATATTTGCGTGGTTTATGATTTAATTTTTAAACATAAAGACATTTAATTTATTTAATAAATGTGCATAGTGATATTTCTATATTTAGAATGTATTGTAATCACGTTTTTGAAATGCTGATGGCTACATTTATGGTGTTTGGATTGTTGTTTTTATTAGGATGGTGTACTTTGATATTCCAATATGCATTGAATTAAGTAACTTTTTTGTATGTGTCCATATTCACCTAAGGAAAACAATCCATAACTACTAAAAATAGATCTA
Source organism: Setaria italica (assembly GCF_000263155.2). NCBI lineage: Eukaryota > Viridiplantae > Streptophyta > Magnoliopsida > Poales > Poaceae > Setaria > Setaria italica. The sequence goes on from NC_028453.1 coordinate 32,759,784, forward strand.
GATTCATTGCATGTCTACAAAGTTTTTTTGGTTTAACAAGGTTACTTCCTTTTCTTGCTCACCCATGGTCGATTGATTTGGGGTTTTTTTTTTTACTCAAAGTGTTCGGAGGTATTCTAGTTTGACATGTTTTATCAACTCTTTTTTTGTGGTGTTTTGCCGTGCTACGTAGATGTAGATATTGCACTTACAAGTGTTACACATGTCTTTTACACATACCTCAATGGTTATATTTATATACGACACTGGAGGTAGAGAAGCAATCTCAAATGTAAAACAAAACGAACATAGAGGTCGAAATAAGCTTTGAGCTGAACTGGGCTACCTAATCCTATAGGACGAGTCCTGCATAGCCATGAAATTTCCATACATTCTGACATGATTTTTAGAAATGCTTATGTTGGTAAACCATAGTTCGTAGATACACTTGACCCTGTTATCATCTGCAGAATGCTTGAAACGCATTGGTATGCTGATGTCTCGATCAACCGCATCATAGCAGTGCTAGAATATTCCTTGCGCCAGAAATCACTCTCTGTAATCCATGTAAGCCATCTCTCAAGAAATTTTATCTTCATCTAGAAAAAAAGATTATCCCTCAAGAGCCATCAGCAGCTCCTTTTTTTTTTTGAGAGGGAACAAGAGCCATCAACAGGTAGCTATGGCTCACAAGTCACAATGCATGCATGTAGCAATCCGATCCAGTGCGATGCGCGAGAGATGTACTTCGCCGGGTGGCTGACACGCTGTGTCGGTAGCTCAGTCCCTTTGCCCGTTCCAGCTGGGTGATCCCTGTAGCTTAGCGGGGCTCAGAGCAACTTTAAGAGTCTCTCAAAAAATCCTTCCCAAAACTATCTATTGGAGGCTCTACTAAAAGTTTTTTTTTCCAAAATCATATCAATCCATAGCAGATCCCCAATAATAAACTCCTCAATACTTCAAAACTGACCACATCATCACATGTGAGCCCCATGATTAATAGAAAAATAAAAAACAGTCCATCCATTCATATCCTCAACCGCAGCTCCTCCCATCATGCCCACGATTCCACGCGCACGACCCGAGACGAGCGGTGGCAGTGGCTCCTGTGCAGCCCCACACACACCACCAGCCCACCACGCACGACATTAGCGGAGGGGCTCCGGTCACTGCGCGAGGCAGCAACAGCTTGGACCCATCACCACGCGCGACGGCGACTGCTCCGGCCCCCACGCGAGGCCACGGCGACGCCTCACGTCCGCTCCGGTCACCACACGTGGCAACAGCAGCTCGAGCCACGAGGAAGAAGAAGCGAGCAAGCGAGTAATCACAGTGTGCCGCAGTCGCAGAGGTACTCGCGGGTGCCGCAGGTCTTGGCGTGCCCCTTGAGGTTGGTCCGGACGGCGTAGCGCTTGCCGCAGCCCGGGCAGCGGTACTCGCGGGCGGGGCGGAGGCATTCGCGCGCAAAGGAGCAGCTCGGGGTGCGATTGGGAGGAGAGGGATCCGCGAAAATATGCGGAGCAAGCTACGCGGGATATGAGTCTGCGAATCTTTACAACGATTCCTGGAGAGCTGTTCGAGGCTGAATTTTTTCTTTTTTTCTCTGATTAAGGTATTAGAGGTAATTTAAGGAGTTTTTAGAGTTGCTCTTAGGCTAAGATGGAACAGTACCCTTCCTCTCATCATCGTCTTGTGGCAAATGGACGGTGGGGCGCCTCGCTGCCCGAAAGGCACGCGGATGTGTTCCTCGGATACATGTACTTACGTACGTGTGGTGCCGGCCGCGGCCGGCATATCGGAGATGTTGGGCCATCGGAGAGGTGATAGGGCGCCGACGGTTGAGATTGTCGACGGGGACAGAGGACCCGGGCTAGGAGTTAGCCATGAAGCGCCGCACCTTCCATTGATAGGGATCTCGGCGTGAGACGACGACAGGATTGTTCGCTGCCATTTCCGAGCAGTTACTCCCTGCTTCTACATTTCCATGGCGGTGGTGGAAAATCGCTAGGTGTTGCGATGCGCCGATGCCGATGCGAGCTGCTTCTACATTTCGTGTGTCCATGGATATGATGAACCTGAACCATGTACTCTGAAATCTCCATATGCTCATTCCACATATATAGCTCTAGCTCGTAGCCATCACGGTGGGCGTCGTTTTCAGTGTCTACCGAGGTGTTGAGTGCCAGGTACCACCAGCACAGTTCAATTCCGTGATGGAAGACAACGCCATTGGCCATGCCATCTACTTCATCGCACTCGAGTCGTGTCCTTCCGTTCCGTCCTTGGAGGACGGTCCACAACTGGAGTGCATCTTTTATGTCGCTGTGGCCCTGTCGGCTATCGCCCTTCTCGCAATGATGGGATTGCCTTGGTCACTCACTCGGCTGACCGGGCCGAGAGCGAAACATGAGCATCGATCGATCGACCTCCAGGACATGCATGGAAGTGCCCTGATTCTGGAGTGGATACTCCTGTCTGCCGATCATTACTCTCTCCTACTCGAGTATACATGCATTGCATTATTAGTAGTACTCCCAAATTATTAGTCATTTTAGTTTTTTTTAATTTATAAATTTTACTACACATCTAGATATATATTATATTTAAATACATAGTAAAAGATATCAACTAAAAATTTAAAATGCCTAGTGATTTGGAATGGAGAAAGTACTGCATAGTACGTGCATCTTATTAATTTGCGTCACTATATGATAACTGGAACCCATGAGGTTCCACGCTTAACAACTTCCCTAAGTTATGTCCGTATTTGTTCCTTAGGTATCCCACCTAGTATATGTGATTTCTATCTTAACCAAAGGTGTGCGTACATTCATCATAGGGATGAATGTTCATGCATGTGACATGCAAGCTTTCAACGTGTCTATTGTGTTTTGGGGAAAAAATGTGCGTGGTATTTGATTTTATAATAAGGATATTCTCGGTGTAACATTTTATATTTATATCTTAAAAATACCACATAAACCAGAGTATATTTAATTCACAGATGAAATAGCTCACACTTCATCTTTTATTATTTTTCAAGACTACATACAAGACACAAATACCTTGAAAACAGTGTGCCATGATTTTCATGCCCATGAAAACAGTTTTTTTCTCTCACCTCATTTATTGCCATGAAACTACTATTGAGACTGGCCTAAAGGTTAAAGGCCATCGGCTTATTAATTCACAGTATTTCAAGCGCATACAAAGTAGCACTAATTAGCCTAAACGGCTAGATTTCACATGGAAAAGGAGTCATTAGGCCATTCTTAGTGGTAAGTTTCATTTTATAGTTTCCAAAAATGCCACATTATTTAGAGTGAAATGAAAGTTCAAATGAAACAACCCTTACAATGTAAATTTTATTTTTGTTGTTTCATACGCAGCTATTGTATTTAATTCATTCATGACGTAGAACTTTTTAATTGGACATATGATCAAATAAAATAAAACTCTAGCTTTCAATGGAAGGCGTGGAAGAGTTTCATAGGTTGAAAATCGTGTAAATGAAGTTTCGTCCTCGTGAAACCTGTTTCCTATCTCTCAAATATGATGTTTACCGAGAATAAGACAGTGGCCTTATATTCTAACGTACCAACCTCTGGCTCCGGCTCGTGTGAACTCGAATGTCGTGTTCGCGGAAAGTGGAAACAGCCAGAGTCGCATCGCCGATGGGACTGCATGCGGTGCTGCATGGCGATTGGCGAGGGCCCGTGCCCCGTGGGCACAGATCCTAGCTTGCATGCAAGCGATCGTGTCGCGGGGCAACCATCTAGCGCTCGGGGCAACCATGTAGCCGAGGCGAATAGGCGATCGATGGCGCGACGTCCGCGATCGAGGTCGGTCGGGAACACGGGAGGTGGCTGCGGTTATTCACGGACCGGGAGTTTGGGGCGAGCAGGCAGCGAGAGCTCCCTATTCATTGCTGTAAGAGCAGCAGCAGCGTATATTCATTCTCAGAAGTAGCACCAAGGACATGTCAGCCTCATAGGGTTCACACCATTTTGATCCAGCGTGTAGCAGCCCCTACTCTGATTCCCAGCCAAATAAAAAAAAATCACAAATCCAACTTTCCTCCTCTCTCTCCCCCACCTGCCCGGCAGCGCAGCCACAAATTTTTGTTCCAAAAGCATATGGTTGGAAGGAGGGGGCTAAATTTTAGCCCCCGTCACATCGAATGTTTGATACTAATTAGAAATATTAAACCTAAACTAATTACAAAACTAATTACGGTTAAATCGCGAGACGAATCTATTAAACCTAATTAATTCATGATTTGATATATTTTACTCGGAGCGGCTGGTGCCAAACCAAGCACCAGAGCTCGCTGCTCTGTGGCATCCCATGCTCCAGCGTGAAGCAGCCTCAGATTTCTTCTCTCCCTCCTTGGAGCAACCCCAAAGTAATAACGCTGGAGCTGCTCTAACGGAGCGCTGGCTGCTAGGACCGGCGCCGGCAGGGCTGGTCCATGTGGCAAGCGCCCTCCGGGCTCCGGATGGTAGGACGTACGAGAGGGCCCTTTTGCCCGACCTCGCACGAGGCGTCAGGCGCCGGCTGCAGCGCTCGCGGTCGGATCCTTCCTCCCTCCCTCCGGCTGCTGTTGCGTCGCGCGCGCATGCTCCTCGAATTTCAGCGCCAGCTGCACGTGGAACAGCGCTTGATTTCGCGCCGCCGCCGACGGGTCTGGCCGGTTCGGGTAATTTGCCTGGTACACAATCTCAGGGGAGGGCCCAAGGGCGTGTGTGGTGGTTAGTTTCCGGCGGTGCACTGGGTAGATGCCAACTGTAGCAGGAGGGATGTCGTGCCGTCATGCCGACGGCCGGCCGGCCGTGGGAACACACGCACACCACGCCAGCAGGGCTTCGGTGTCTGCCCTCTGTTCCGCGATTCCCACACTGATCCTCTGCGCGGCGGCTGCGCGCGCGCGTTTCGGCGGCAGAGGGAGAATACGGAGATGACGCGCCGCCCCACGGGCGGCGTACTCGTGGCGCCGTTCCTTTCTTTTTTATCCTCCCTCTTTTGCGGGCTGCGCGCACGCTTGTGCAGTTGTGTCCATTGAAACGTCAGTGGGCCGCAGCCCAACAGATAAATGACGCTCGCTCCTCGTCAGCTGGCTTGTCTTTTTTTTTTTGAGAGAGAGAGAGGTCGGCTGGCTTGTCTAGTTGTCTTTATGCAATATTCGGTAGCCTGTTTCTTGTTTGAAAAATGTTCTGTTTGTTCGCCGCATGTGCAAGATGTTCTTGAAGAAAAATATTATAAATTCTGAAATTTCAAATAATGAATGTAATTGAACTGGTGGACTTTGTGAGTTGTGACCTTAAAGCATACTGTGCTAGCCCATTTGTAATTCTCTCAACTCGTCATAGTGAATTTCTTTATACAATTTTAGTAGAAACAAGCATTTAGTTCACCAGATCAACCTCCTTTTTAGTGTGTATAGGGACCGAGTCCCTGTGGACATTGGATATTGGATTATTCTTCATCGAAGTTCAGATCAAAATCAACACTACAGCGCGAACAAGGAGGGTACTTGCATATGGATCATTCCATTAACAAGATATTGAACGCTACAATGCTGCGGATAGAAATTAAATGACTCTGAATTCTAAAAGTGAAATCATGCAAGTGTTCATCTAGGGACACTCAGATGATCAGATCGAGGTTACAAACAAAACAGATAGCACACGCAGATTACAAACATCATTATCCGCACCACCACGACACCACGTGATCACCAACTCGAGCGATCATTCCTGATCAACGCTAGCGCGTATATCACTCCGCGTGCAGTGCAGCTACGCAGCAACGCGCACCATGAGCGACGATGGCACGGGGAGCATGCTCGGCTCCGGCGACGCGAGGAAGCCAGGTCCAGCGTAGAACGCCCGCTGCAGCGACAGCTCGTCCAAGTTCAACTCCATGTCGTTGCTGCCAGTGCTGCTCTGGCCGTCGTCGTCGTCGATCCCGCCGGCCTGCGGCAGGCGAGGCTTCTTGTGCGCGTCCCACGCTCCGCGGATGACGCGCGGCTCCCAGTCCCTGCAGGGCGGCGCTTGTTGCTGTCCCACTTCTCGCACGCCGACGCGCGGCCGGGACTGCCGGTGCTCTTGCCGTCCGGGGTTCTGCGCTGGCCTGATGATCTTCACGGTCTTGTTCGCGTCCCACCTCTCCACGGCGTCGGCGCGGCAGGGCTTCGACGACGGTGACTCGGTTGCGTTCTTGCGCGCGCCCCACCTCCCGTCGGCGTTGGCCCGGTGCGGCCGGGCTTGCGCACGGGAAGGATGACGACGCACAGCGGCGGTGGTGGGAGCAGCGGCGCCATCTTCCACTTGGGTGAGGTCGGGAGCAGCGCTGGGAGAGCCGCGTGCGCCATGGCGAGGTGCACGCACGCGACTGGTTATCGTCATGGGTCGCCCTACGCGAAACGATTTGAGTTAGGCACGTCGAAATTAACATGCTGGTGGCACCCATCAGCACAAAGTGACCGAGATCGCTGGGCTAGTGCCCGTCAGCACAGATGGCTAGCGGACGATCTAAGTGTCCGTCAGGACAAATGCAATGCATTTGTGCTTGCGAGTGCGTTAGGAGGGCTATCAGCACAAATGCGGCTCAGATAAAGCCGTGAACAATTTCTTTCCCAGCCAACCTTCCATTTGAAACTTGCCCGAGAGGAGTTCGAGAAAAGCTCCAAAAATACCAAATCTAAAGGGAAATGTTTTGCTCTTATTTTTTTGAGGAGGTGGCTATAAAAGGTAAGTTTGTGCCATTCCAACTTTCCTTTTCAACTTATATCCATCATTTCTAGCTTCATTAGATTGTCATCTAGATCTAGACCTAGAAGAGAGAGGAGGGAAGAGAGAGAAAATAACTAGAGATGGATTATTTTTTAAATAAAATTCTATGGTTATATTATAACCATTACAATGCTATGCTTGTCATTTTAATGTAATATAGAATTGAGTTTGATTATATTTTTCCTACTTATTAATGATTACATCCATATTACATCCATAATTTTAATTAATGAGTTTGATTGAATTTAATATATAATTGAGTTTGATTTTTTTTCCTTCTACTTATTAATTATTACATCATGGTTTATTGAATTTCATATAACATAGAATTGTTGTCATAGGTTGTTAAAGATGGATCATAGAGCATGGACGTATGGCATACGGAGACATTTGCATACATTCATGTCAGAGGTATCAAAGTTTGTGAAGGCTGCGGAGAAGCACGCTCGCATTTGCAAGACAAAGAAAATACATTATCCGTGTTTTGACTGTAGCAACAATATTGTATGGGAGGATACTGATGTTATCAAGAGGCATTTGATAAAGCAAGATTTTGTAGATGGATACACAATTTGGTCCCACCATAGTGAGGCAGGAGATACTTTCAACAACACAGACATTGATATTGGCTCTGATGAAGTGGGTGGTGATGATGCAAACAAAACTGATCATGTTATGATGGATGATGATTATGACCGTGGAGATCAAAATGGTGATCAAACATATCCGCGTATAGAACCACAGGTGGAGGAGGAACGTGATGTTGATATGGAGGATATGTTGTGCCACATTGAACCGAAAGTGTTGCTAGGGAGTGTTAAAGGGTTAGAAAATTTTGAGACACTCAAGAAGGCAGCAAAGAACCGTTTGTATGAGGGATGTGGGAAGAAGTGGACCGTGTTGCGTTTCGTCCTTATCTTCTGATCTGAAGGCTAAATTTGGCTGGTTAGACAATAGTTTCAATGATCTCCTTACTCTGTTGGGCAAATTGCCCCTGAAGCCTAATTTTATGCCAAAAACACATACGAATCAAAGAAGATTATCAATCCATTGAAGATGCGTGTGCAAAGAATACACGCGTGCAGAAACCACTATATATTTGTACCGCGGTGAGTACGCAGCATTGGAAAAGTGTCCAAATTGCGATGGTAGCCTTTATAAAAGTAATGCCAATTTCTATGAGGATCGTGCCGATTACTCTATCAGGAATAAGAGGAAGAAGGGTGCAAAAAAAAGTACTGGTGCTCAAGTGGAGGACGAATCCTGTATAGGTACTGACATGACGACTCAGTGCAGAATCCCTGCCTTGGTGATATGGTACTTGCCGGTGGTGAACCGTCTGAAGTGTTTGTTCTCAAACCCAAAGACCACTGAAATGATGACTTGGCATGGTGACGCCCAGTAAAGGCTGACAGAAAACTTCGACATCCTTCTGATGCTCGCTAGTGGAGGACCTTCGATGCCAATCATCTAGAGTTTTTAGATGAAAAAAGGAATGTACGGTTCGCATTGAGTACAGACAGCATGAATCTGTTTGATGAAAGAAGCAGCACGTACAACATGTGGCCAGTGCTGATGACCATATACAACCTTCCCCATGGCTATGTCACAAGAGAAAGTTTCTTTTGCTAACCATTCTCATACAAGGTCGAAGCAACCTGGCATCGACATAGATGGTTTCCTTGAGCCATTGATTAAAGATATGCAGAAGCTTTAGAAAGATGGGGTTCGGATATGGGATGAGTACAAACAGGAGCACTTCACACTAAGAGCCATTATCTTTGTTACCATCAATGATTATCCTACCCTATTTGCCCTGATAGGTCAGGTAAAAGGTAAGACAACATGCGCAGTTTGTTTGGATAAAACATCATATGTGTACCTTAAGGCATCTATGAAGACAGTGTTCATGTAGCACAGGCTCCTCTTATTGAAGACGCACAAATACCGCAGCTGAAGGACTTTTTCGATGGCACCAATGAGAATGATTTTGCTCCAAAACCGGCTACGGGTAAAATAGTATTTGAAATGTGCGAGAAGGTCAAGTTCAAACTCGGTAAAAAGTCATTAGGTGGTACTGATAATTTGAAAAGGGGAAGGAAGCAGGCTAAAACTACAAACGTTGCAAACGTGCCGTTTAAAAAAATGTCTATCTTCTTTAAGTATTTGTCATACTGGCGAGAGCTGGCGGTGCACCATGCCATTGATGGGATGCATCTTAAGAAGAATGTGTTCGATAGCACCATCGGATTCTTGGCTTATTAGGCAAGGCAAAGGACAAACTACAATCACGTAAGGATCTGGTTGACCTTCAAATCAGGTCAGAGCTCCACCCGCAAGAACTTCCTAATGGTAAGCAATACCTTCCCCCGGCTAGCTACAACTTAACACCAGATGAGAGATTGGCTGTGTGCAAGTGCTTGTGCTGGTTGAAAGTGCCAATCGGATTCTCATCCAACATCTAGTCTCATTGAAGGATATGACGCTTGTCGGCTATAACTCTCATGATTGCCATGTGATGATCATAATTTTTCTCGCTATTGCGATCCAAGCTATCAAACCAGTATTCGAAAAGATGGTTATCACACGGATGTGTTACTTCTTCAACGTGATTTCGTAGAAAGTGATCGATTGTGTCAAGTTGGCTATGCTTCAGTTATTTGTGTCGGAAATTCAGGTCAAGCTCTAGACATGCTTCCATCCGTCCTTTTTCGATATAATGGGAACATCTCGTGGTCCAACAAATAACTGAATACCTATGTACTTCCTTCAGATGTGGACATACAAACAGTTCATGTTGACTCTCAATGGATACATGAGAAACAAGGCATTTTCAGAGGGCAGCATGATCAAGGGCTACCATACAAAAGAGAGTGTTGATTGCTGCATAGATTACATAAAAGATAAGAGAGCTATTAGTTTACCAGAATCTCGACACGAGGCCAGATTGTCCGGGAGAGGTACCATTGGAATGAAAAGATTCATTGACAAGGACAACCAGCAATTGGAGAAATCACATTCAAGCGTTCTACAACAGCTCGCAATAGTGGATCCCTTCATCGAGAAACACCTTAATGAGGTCCGTGGAGAAAGTAATGGTTGCTCCAAGGATTGGATCATCAAAGAGCAAAAGTGACATTTCCCATCATGGTTGAAGGACCATGAGCACCTATTTGAAGGAAATTCCATAGACGAAGTAACATTGACTAGGTTGGTGTCTAGCCCAACAAGCAATGTCACCTCATGGCAAGCATATAAAATTAATGGATACACATTTTATACCACCGCAGAGGACAACAAAAGCGTGGCGTACCAAAACAGTGGTGTTCGCATAGAGGCGATTGATATATTCGAACAGAACATAACTTACTACGGTTTCATAGAGAAAATATGGGAACTTGACTATGAGAGAATATCTGGATTCCCGTCTTTCAGTGCCAATGGGTCAAACACCTGAATGGCGTTACAGATGACAATTATGGGTTGACACTTGTAGATCTAGCAAATGTAGGTTACAAAGATGACCCATGGGTATTTGCTGAGCGTGTCGCACAGGTATTCTACATAATCGACCCTATGAATGCAAAGAAGCACATTATCGTTTCTGGAAAGCAAAGGATCCTTGGAGTTGAAGGTGTAGTGGACATTGAGGATTACAATCAGTATAAGGAATTAAACCTGTTCAAAGACCGTGAACGAAGAAACAAGCATGTTGAAGCAAGCATTGATAAATCTATGAAGCCATGGTTACGTAGTGACTGTGAAGGAAGAATCGTTAAAGGATAAATTAACATTTCTTATTAGTTATGTTGTAAGACTTACTAATTATCCTGTAATACTTTATTAATATGAATTAGACTTTATTATCTTGAAAATAACCGCCAGCATAAGAAAAGGGTAGGGGTATATCCATGCCACAATACAATATAACCAGTTCTGATAATAGTGCAAGTTCGTACATCAATACTTCCTTAGATATGGAACATAGTTAAAGTCTCCAATCGTCTAGCCTAGAACTTCATCAAAATAAGTTAGAGCACGGATGAGTGAACTCTCCTTCGCTTCACATGGACGATCACATACACTACTACAAATCTCGAACAATGGAGACGTTAACTGATGTGGCCTACATAAAGTGAGATGAGCCTGGAACTTCCAATCTGTGGTGAACATAGAGTTTCCACCCATGTAAGTCAAATCAAACACATCCAAGACTTGATCCAGAATCGCACGAAAGCTCACTGCCACAATGGTAGTACCAAATATATCCTAAAAGATGATAATAACATGATGAAAATTAAAAGATGTAATATAACTAAAGTTAAAAGAATGATAAAAGAATGTTCCTTTTAAAATGAGGTTCACCAACAACCTCGATTTGCACTACAGGAAAAGTAAGAATATTACTATGTTGGGAACCGATCCGCTCCTTTGATCGCCTGTTGGCAAGTCAATGACGCCATTAGGGAAGTGAAGTTCTGGATGACTAGCGGGAGGGTCCTCGAAAATGTACTGTCTCCTGCCACCTCCATGGCTGCCACCACCACGGCGACCACCTCCATAGGGAAAAGAACTTCCACGTGTCATAGTTAGCCCAAACTATCCAAATAAAATTGTAATAAGATATACGTGGTTCCACAAACATCAACTTCAATGATAATTACGTCAAAAATTGATTAATCCACGAAATTCTCAGAATAAAAAATTTTCAAAAATAATGAAAGAAATTTACAACTGTTGGTTTAGATATCATATACATTGTTATAACTAATCATAATATATTTATTATCATGTTGCAATTGCATGGAATAAAAATAGAAAAAGGTAACAATTATATCCTTAAGCACAAAAAAGATATATATTGTACAAAAATATAAAAAAGAAACAACTATTGTCCTAAAATTAATAATAGAGAAGCATCAAATTTAATAATTGAATACATATTTAAGGTTTGTCTAGTCAATCCATTTTTCTTAATGAATTTAATTTAAAAAAGAAAAAAACAACCGCCGGCCGAGGAGGAGGCGACGCTTGGGGATGAGACGCCGCTTGGGGAAGGAGGCGGCCTGGTGGGGATGAGGGGCAGCCCGGCGGGGAGGAGGCGGTGCTCGGGGAGGCGACCCGGCAGGGACGAGGAGGCCTGGTGGGGATGAGAGGTGGCCCGACGGGGAGCAGGCAGCACTTGGGGAGGAGACCGGCACGCTCGGGGGCCGCGGCGGAGTCGGGCAGCCTGACGGCATGATTTCCGTTCACAATGCCGGGACTTAGAAAATTCAGGCGCTCCCTAACCTTTGTAGGGAGGCATCAGTGCTGGCGGGCGCTAACGTTGCCCGCCAGCACAGCTCCTCTGTGCTGGCAAATGACATTAGCACCTGCCAGCACAGACGATCTGTGCTGGCGGGTGGCACTAAGCACCTGCCATCACAGAGTTTTCACCAAATTTCAAATAATTTAAATACTTGCTAAATGAGTTCAAAATTGTTTCAAACTTCTACACCTAAACATAAATATTATATGTGAATGTAAAAAATATATTTTCATACATAACACAAATGTTTTGACTAGTTAGTTCACATGTCACTATAGGTTGAAACATCTCATGAGTTATAGGGTGATTATGACTTGGATATCCATTTAGGAAGGACGTACTGTTACACTATCTGAAAATTATCTTATTATTTTGGGTCCATGTTGGTGCACTGGTAAAGTGGTTACATGCCAATTATCATGATTGTTCGACAAATTTATATTTTAAAAAATTAAATTAAACCTAGATGGAAACGCACAATCCACCTTCCCCTTTGTGTTTTCTTGTAAACATACATTTTTAGTTTTTATCTCAAATCATGGAATTTTCTTAAATATGGACATGTTTAAAAGGTTTAACACGAAAATCCATTTACTTTTTGATTTAACTAAATTTTAATAAAATATAATTTTGTTCAACAATCATGATATTTGGCATGTAACCACTTTACCCTGCACCAACATGGATAAAAATAATAAGACAATTTTGAGATAGTATAATAGTCGTCCTTCCCAAATGGATATCAAGTCATAATCACCCTATAACTCAAGAGGAGTTTCAACCAATATTGACATGTGAACTAACTACTCAATAAATTGTATTATTTATGAAAAATATAATTTTCACAAGCACTGTAAAACAATTATGTTCAGTGCAGAAGTTTCAAACAATTTTGAACTTACTTAGCAAGTATATAAATGTTTGAAATTTGTTAAAAACTCTTTGCTGGCGGGTGCTTAATGACACCCGCCAGCACAGAAGAGCTGTGCTGCCGAGCACCGCCCACCAGCACAAAGGCTCTGTGCTGGATCTCTCCTATATAACGCGCGACCAGAGCACCAAATTTTCTTAAGTCTCGGCGCGAAAGTTTCACTACGCCATCAGGCTGCCAAATTTTCGCATCGAAACCGCCACCTTAATCCATGACGATGTCGCTGACCAGTGCACCGCCGCACCTCCCAGAGCGCCACCGCGGAACCTCCCCGGGCGCCGCCGCGGCCCTCATCCACACGCCCCGCCACCCTCCTCCAATGCGCCACCGCGGCCCTCCTCCACGAGCACTGTCGTGCCTCCCCGTGCGCCGCCACCCCTTCTCCCGTGCGCCGCAGCTCCTCCCCGAGGCCGCACCGCCGCTCCTCCCCGAGCACTGCCTCCTCCGCGACCGCCGGCGCAGCGCCGCCTCTCCCAGCGCTGCCGCTCCTCCTCGAGGTGCCGCTCGTCCCCGAGCCATGCCGCCATCGGTCCTCCCCGAGGCCACCGCGCCTCTTCCTCTCCCCCAAGCCGAAGCGCCTCTTCCTCTCCCCGAGCCCGAGCAGTTGTTTTTTTTCATGCAAATATAATTATTGGATTGCAAATTATTATAGAAAAGAAAATGTAATAATAAATTTGGTGTATAAATATTTATGGATTGCAATTTTTATGAATGATAAATATGTATAAATTGTGAAGGGAAAAGTTTGGTGTACAAATATTTATTGATATGCATAAATTCATGAATAATTAATATGTATAAATTGTAATAGGAAAAGTTTGGTGTACAAATATTTATTAATATGCATAAATTCATGAATAATAAATATTTATAAATTGTGGTAGGAAAAGCTGGTGTACTAATATTTATTGATATGTAAAAATTCATGAATAATAAATATGTATAAATTGTGATAGAAAAAGTTTGTTGTACAAATATTTATTGATATGCATAAATTCATATTTATGAATAATAAATATTTATAAATTGTGATAGGAAAAGTTTGGTGTACTAATATTATTGATATGTATAAATTCATGAATAATAAATATGTATAAATTGTAATAGGAAAAGTTTGGTGTACTATTTATTGATATTTATAAATTCATGAATAATATATATTCCTTTAAATTGATGATATTGATATGTATAAATCCATAAATAATTTTTAATTGTAAGTATTACAATTTTGCATATTAAGAGTGATGGACAACAATGAGAACAATGTTGAATCCTCCTCCGAGGAGGATTCAGATTCTGACGACGATTGTGGATCGTATTCTACTCCACCTGAGTACGAACCAAGTCCAGGTCTCGCAAGCGTCCAGATGAAGATGACCCTGAATACGATCCAATCGCGGATCATCAGGTACCGGCATGCACATTCATATACTAGCTAGTGATATGTTTGTTGTTCACATGAAGATGATAAACTTCAACTATTATTTTCTCTATAGAACAATGACCAATCCCCGGTGCATTTCCCGCCACGACGTCGTAGAACATCTACTCTGCATGAAGAGGAGGTAGCTGCCTCTGCACCACAACCTTCAGCTACTACTGCTTCTAGTAGTCATCCGAAAAGGAAACGTGGGCAACGAAGCCGAAATCAGATCCCTAAAAAAGGTAGTCTCCTAATAGAAGAGCTTGGCGTCAAAGGTGAGCCCATATTACCTGAGGGGATATCTGTTAGGTTTCGGAACATATGTGGAGCTATTATCAGGGATAAATTGCAGACCTGGATCACGACTAGTAATTAGAAGAAGGTGCCTACCACTACAAAGGATGTATTGTGGGACACGGTGAAAGAAAGGTTCACTTTTCCTGAAGGTCAAGAGAAATTCGCAAGAAACTTTGCCGAGGGCCTTCTTGGGAGATGTTTCAGGAATTGGAGGTCTACATGTAAGTCCACATGTCCGTATGGTGCTTGTAAGTCCACATATACCGCATACATGAGTTTTAAATATATATGTATTTTATGTCAACTACCTGAGCAATCTATTCTGCAGGATGCAATGAAGGGACGAAGAATTGACGCACGGCAGGTTCAAGATAGCGTACCTTGACCTAGCATGAATAAGCGAGCTAGATCACAAGCTCAAGATGATGGAAACGATCAAAGCACAAATAGAAGCAACAGAGACACAAACGGAGAAAGATGCTATAAAAAAAAGCTCACAGAGAAGAAATGCAAAAAGTGTCCGTATACATTGCAAAAGTAACAAAGAAAAAGGCTGACAAGGATTATATCATGGCTCCTTAAACTAGTTTTAATTACTATATATATACTAGGTGCTATTTAATGCCGTCTATAATATAAATTATTTTAATATAATGCAGAGACCACTGGATTTGCATCATTATTTTACCCAAATTAGGAGAAGCAGTGGTCCTCGACTCAGCCAACTATCATAGAGATAGGTACAAGGATTTCACAGGCATTATACAAAAGTAAGACATTCCTTAACAGTACTTAAATGCATATTGACATTCTATGTATCTAAGTTGTATTACTAACTCGTGTCTTTATATCTTCAAAGTGCGTACAAGCTTTACATATTAAAAGGTGAGATTCACAATAAAAAAGGATGAAAACTATGAAAATAATATATCATAGATTCGTAAGAACATAAAAACTTGATTTTTTTCATATAATGTAGACTTGTCATTAATAACAACTTATCATTTTTCTATTTGTTTGCAGCGCCACAAGCAATCTCTTGGCTCTGTGCTATGTGGATATTACGTGTGTGAGTTCATCAGAAATAATGGGAGGTACCGGACGAACCCTGAAGACGTAAGTCTCTTATGCACTGTCATGTACTAACTTCCTAATGGTAATACATCCTAATCTCCATTTACTATATACCAGTAGATGGCTACCATCGACAGTACCTATAGCAAGATCGAAGACAAACAAATCGACAACATTTGTACGGACATGACGAAATTCATCCTACGCGAGATTTTTCATGAGGATGGAGCATTCTTTGATAAAGATGGTGTGTTGATGGCGGACGAGTGCACAAATCTTTATAGATGGACGTAGTAGTTTTAATATTAGCGTGGCAAAGAACAGCTCTATTCCAAATGTTAGATTTTTAATAATGTGAATTATATATTATGTACGATGCAGTTTTTAATAATATGAATTATTTATTATTCAAGTTTGTTGTTACGTGGTTGGAGATACATATTTCAATTTGGCAGCTAAAAACTAGCGGGAAATAAAAATAATAAATAATTCATTAGAAACAATATATTGAATGGGAAAATACATATTCCTAGCGGGCGGCATAAGCACCACCAGCACAGAAACCGTCTGTGCTGGCGGGTGCTTGCCCGTAACATCACCCGCTAGCACATATGCTATCTATGCTAGCGGTATGGTTACATTAAGGTTGCTGGCGGGTACGATACCCGCCAGCGTAAATCTGTTCTTATCGCCAGCATAAAGTGTTTCTAGCAGTGGTCGAGGTTAGAGTGGGACTGGGAAGAGAAGACACGCTCAGCAGCAGTCAGCAGAAGCACCTCACGACGACGAGCGGAGGAGGCGGGAGAGAGCTGATCGGTGGAGGTGGGGATTTATAGTTTCGAGTGCGTCCGAACACGCCATCGCTGAACCCGAGCCGGAGCCGGGAGCCCGGAGTCCGACTGCAGCGCGCAGCATCGGCACCGATGGCGGTCGTCTGACGCCGACTCGAACTCGAACTCCGCTCCGTGGCATTCACACGGTTACATTCTCCTCTGCACCCGATAGATGGGCCTTTTTGGGCCAATACTCTTCCGGATGGGTCCAAGTCTTCCGGACTACCCGGTGGGCCGTCGCCGTCTTCTGTTCCGCTCCACGAGTCCCTCCCTGTTGCTGACTGTTCTGTGCTGTTCTTCTCCGGCGCCTTGCCAATTGCAATTCTGGTTCAATATTAGAGCAACTCCAACCACCTCCTAGTTTTAACCTCCTATGCACCTATATGAAAGTCTCTCATCCAATTTCTCTCTCCTACTTCACAATGAACTCCAACGAACCCCTCGTACTTGCTCTCGTATAGTCAATTCTCTCTTTTTTTATATATCGAATAACTACCACCAAACGTGATTAATCAAATACCGAACAGCTTGAATCAAGCTGTTCGGTATAGCTTCTTACGGCTATGCTGCAGCTGCTGCAGCAGCAGCCAGGCAGAGGAAGCGATACGAGGGTTGGGAGCGCTTAAGAGTAGGTCCGTGAAACAGGACGGAGAACGGTGGACGTAACAGCCTGCGATGCTGGCTGCCGAACGGCTGGGCTGTTTTACAGCCGCAGCTGCAGCCGAAAGTAGAGCGAACAGCTGCTTCCATCAAATACGTTCACCCATCTATTCATCTTGCTCACTGCATTGCAAGATCCAGGCATATATGAATAAAATTGCAAAATCCAAATGCCCTGTCTTCCTTTTTCTTGCTGCCGCTAGCAGCTGTAGCGCAAACAGCTTGGGCCAGAGCGCATGCGGGCGGGCAGCCGGGCACACGCAGGAGAGCGGCAACAGGCGGCCGCCGAGGTCCCTCACCTCCACGACGCCCTTCCCTTCCCCGGGCTCCCTGTCCCTCAGCCAGCGTGCGACCGGGGCAGCGTGCAGGAACGCGAAGCGACTCTAGGACAGCGGCTCCACGCGTGGGCTGGCTTGTGGAGCTGCGGGTCCGCCGGACGCTGCGTGTGGGGCGGCGCCGCTTCGCCGGCACGGAGCCACGGGGACGACGGCGCAGCTGCGTTGTGGGCTCGCAAGCGCCGCTTCTCTTCTATCCCAGGTACTCCCCCACTCTGTAAATCGGATTCAGCCCGAGCAAGGAGACGAGCAGGGAGGCGGCGTACTTGCGCCGGCGGCGTCCGTGTGGCTGCGCCGGGAAGGCCGGCAGTTGCTCCTCTCGCTCGGATGAGAGTCCAGAACGGGGCTCCTGGATGTGGGAGTTCATAGCTGCTGGATGAGAGTTCTCGTAAACTTAGGAACCGGATGAGAGGTCGGTTGGAGACGTTTTTTTGCGTTTCTCTCTCCTAAAAGTAGAGTAGGGGTGGGATGAGAGGTGGGTTGGAGTTGCTCTTATGTCTTCTCTTTGTTGGCTCCTCCACTCATAGCGAAATTTTGCTGTGTCCTTGGACAAACTCTTGTAACCGGCCAACGCTGCCATCACCGCCCTGCCGGAATCAATGGTAATACAAAATTCAGGTGGGGACTCTTCGTCCCGTGCTCTCTCAAAAAAAAAGAGTGAAATTTTGACAAGGGCCTTTTTGCCTATATCCCAAGCAAGTGTGACGACTGACGAGCCCTCGTTCCATGCCTACTGTATATAGTAGGCCCTGCGGTCATATGAAGAGTACAATTCTGATATTTGAAAAAAAGAATCGCTCCCATTCGCCCAAAAAAAATTGCAAGTAAAATTAAGCATGCAGCAGTCAAGAGACAGAGATCAAGCAAATGACGAGAGGGTTACGAGACGACGGGCCACAAGCCCACAACGCACATCTGTATGCGGTATGCCGTGGTAAGCAGGCATCTGGCGTGATGATCGGATATTCCCAGTGTCCCGCCGGCGACATCCGTCAGTAAAACGCATCAATGGCCAATGGACCATCCATGTGCGACTGTGCGTTTCACTGCAAAGATCCGGGATCCAGGGGTACGAAAACGACGGCATGGTGAGGAACCATGGACACCTGAGCGCAGGCACATCACTCCCTCCCGTCCAAACAGGCCATTCAAGCCACCGTCACGCCTCTTCAGCACTTAAGGTGCAAAGTGCATTTGTTCGCTGCCGAGTGCACAGCTACAAGCGGCAGGGATCATGCTTACTGCTACTAAACCACAAGCCTATATCCATCGCTGCAAACCATATCTGGTCGGAACCCGTGAGAGCGAGCCAGTTACACAACAGATTGCGCTCTCTCAGGAGCAACAGACTGCACTTTCTCTGAAGCCGTAATTAGCCGCTGCAGTAAAGTTATCGTCATGGAGGATTTTTCTGTCCTTCTAAAAAGGATGTTCTTAAGCCTTGTTTTGGGGAGACTACCTTTCTCCAATAGACACACTAGTGAAGATGAAGAGGAGGGGAGCTTCAGAAACAACAAGACACACCCAGTTCAAGGTGTTTATGCTTCTGCTTAGCTTAGTTCAGGTTGATGTCCAAAGAAGGCAATCGGTTTAGATTCGATCAAGCTTATGAGTCCACCGATCTGGTTTCAGAACTTCCGTTGTGGTCTTGTCTAGCTCTAATTTTCTAACACGAGCATACCAAGGCATTAGCAAAGGTTTCATTGGCCAGCAGTATAGTAATAATGGACTGACACCAACGAGATGTAGCAAAGCAAATGAAAGATGAGGCCTTTGCTCCTCCCAAGAGGCATGTGACCCCTTGTGCTCCCTCAGGAATCTGAATCCCTCAACATTTCAGGAAGATCACAGCCGTAGCAGCTTCAGCGTCCATAAAGAAAACAACTTGTGTGAAGCTTTGCAAACTGAAACCGCAAACATGATGAAATGGGAATGTCTAATAAAATTTTAAGGACACTGCAACACAGTCAATCCCCAATCAAACAAGCTAACCATAGCACCAAACTTAAGTGCAGAGTGCCTATATCAAAACGCCTTAGTTTGGTCAGGTGCGCATCAAAGCCTGAACTTTCCAATAAAAATGGGCTGTCTCCCTCTTTGGTCTGCACGAAAATATTGCAACTGCAACCATTGCAGCTCAGAGACGCAAAAAACATAGGATTATGACGCAAACAAGTACTAATTCCCAAACAAAACTGATATATGTCATCAGAAGTTGCCAAACAGCACATTCACAATCACGAGCTATCATGCCTATACTGCCATGTTCGCTAGAACCTTCACATCAAGATAACAACTCATATGCTGAGGTGCAGTGCGCAGTATTCACCAGCCACTAAACTCAGTCGAGGTAGCAACATAACACAAGCCACCGTTGCCGCAACGATTATTCAGAGACAAAAGCTAACTTTTCAAGTAAGGGGGACAGCAAACCATGGCGGGCGAGGAGGGGTCGCAATTCAGAGCGCCTTGAGCATGTCTTCGGCGCTGCTGTTGGTGAAGGCGCCGCCCTCCTCGAGGTTGAGCACCTTGACCACCCCGTCCTCGGCCAGCAGCGCGTACCGCCGGGACCGAACGCCGAGCCCGACGGGTTTGTCGGAGAGGTCGAGCTCGACGCCCATGGCGCGCGCCAGCTCCCCGTTCCCGTCGGACAGGAGCAGCACCTCGTCCCCGACCCCAAGGCTCTCCTTCCAGGCGCGCATCACGAAGGCGTCGTTGACGGAGACGCAGGCGACGGCGTCCACCCCCTTGGCGCGGAGCTCCCCGGCCTTGGCGACGAACCCCGGGAGGTGCTTCTGGGTGCAGGTGGGCGTGAACGCGCCGGGCACCGCGAAGAGCACCACCTTCTTACCCGCCGTCAGGTCCCGCACCGTCACCGTCTTCAGCTCGCCGTCGGGGGAGTCGAAGTAGGAGAGCGTCGCGTCGGGGAGACGGTCCCCGACCGCGATGGTCTTCGCCGCCGCGGGGGCCGATGCGGACGACGCCGCGGCCCGGATTGGAGCCCCGAGGAACCCGCGGGTGCGGAGGGGGCCCGCGGCGGCTAGGCGGCGGGAGGTGAAGGCGAGGGAGGTGGTGGGGCGCGAGAGGAGGAGGCGCTTGCCGGCGGCGGTGGCGGCGGTGGCGGAGAGCGTGGCGAGGGCGGAGGTGGCCATGGAGGCGGACGGGCGATGCGGTCGAGGAATTGGCCTGGAGGTTTCTGTTTTGACTTTTGGGTGGGGGGGTGAGCCCTAGGAGGTGGGGGATTTGGGCTGGTTGTTGGGAGTGTGATGGCTGAGACCGGCGGGGCTTGGCCGATGTGCGGGGAGGCTGCCAGGTTGGTGAGGTCTGAGGTGGTGCGTGGAATGCAACGGCGGCGGCGTGAGGACGACGGCGGGGCTCGGCTTGATGTTGTTGGGCCTGGGCGCGACAGCGAGCCCAGCATTCTTGGAGGTGCTGGGCTCAAAATATGCCTTTGAATTGGGTTGGTTATTGGGCAGCATTGCTAATCCCTTATCTTTTTCACAATAGTCTAGTATTTGATTCCTAACTTTCCACACACACATATGCTCACTTGGGTCCTCCAAGTTTCAAAAGGGGATACCCTAAAGTTTCAACTTCAAGGGAAATAAGAGCAGCTCCCGTATGTAAGAAAATTGAACAGTGCGGAGAGAGAAAGAGCACGATTCGATTTACACATAGTGGGCATCGAATAGAGGCGAAATATTCCTCGGTTCGACCTCTCTAAACTCGGTTTGAACCAAGCGAATAAAAAAAATCGCAGAAAAAGGAAGCGGGTCTGGAGAAGGAGATGGCACTATGTTGGCCCACCCATTAGTGTTCGCTTCAGCTTATAAGTCGCCAGAAAAACTGAAACAGCTGATTTGTTGTGAGAAAAAAATATTGTTTGATGACTGATAAGCCAGCTCAATAAGCTGAAGCGAACAGGTCCTTAGCCTCTCCGTGCCCTCCGCATCCGCATCAAGCTCGACGTTCGCGCTTGCCGCCGCATCAGCATCCGATTGAGCACTCATGCTCCCCTCCGTCCGTCCCTCGCCTTCGTGGAACCCCAATTTGAGGCTAAGGACCCGTAAAAGGGCATATAGAATCATAGAACTCGATTTGAGGCTAAGAGCATGCACAGTGTAGACAAGGCTTCAAACATCATTTCAGTACAATGTATCATCGGTGCTGCGTTTCAGTTTTTTTCTGCAGTGTTCGGCATCGATTTAGGGCCTGTTTGGTTCCTGGGTGTTAAAGTTTAACACCCGTCACATCGGATGTTTGGATGCTAATTAGAAGTATTAAATTTTAAAAGATTAATTACAAAACTAATTACACAAATGGAGTGTAATTCACGATACGAATCTATTAAGCTTAATTAGTCCATGATTTGACAATGTGGTGCTACAGTAACCATTTGCTAATGATGGATTAATTAGTCTTAATAGATTCATCTCGCGAATTAGCACAGGGTTCTGCAATTAGTTTTATAATTAGCTCATATTTAGTTCTCCTAATTAGCATCCGAATATCCGATGTGACACTGTTAAAGTTTACTATCTCGTATCAAACAGCCCCTTAGCAAGCCTCGTTAGCCATTTTAAGCACAACACGTCCTTTTCTTCCCTCGGGCAGCGTGCGAGCAGGCAAACAGCAGCAAGCCGGCCGATGGAAACTATATTATATTAACTGGGCATCGAGGAAAATAGTATCACCGATGCAGTTTTTCCGTTCAAGCATCGCTTGTTGTTGCAGTGTACAGAACGATGCCTGTGACGAAAGAGAAAATCGGAGCATCGGTCTGGAACTACGCTGTGGCTGCTCTGAGGATCCGCAGCGACCATGACGTCACCACTCGCCAGAGCTTACGTGGCGCCCCTACTTGCCACTCGCACACATGCACATGAAGCCAGTGGCAGACATAGGATGCGGGCTGCCTGAGCTGTAGCAGGTAGACGATCGTTATTTACACACTTTTACCTTTGTTTATTTTTAATATTGGTATATAAATAATATCATAACTACTAATCATACTCAATAATCGGATCATTTTTGCATATGCATTGTGTTTTGAAGGACATTCTATTTTCGCAGAAAATTAGATTTTAATTGAAAAATATTTGGCTGAGGCTCATTACAAGCAACAACCCAGAGAAAGACGAAGGCCAGAGGCCCTGAAAAAGACCCAGGTCGATCGGCCTATGGTCCCCTGGGCCGCATTTATGCTCGTCTTCGGTGAGGACTCCTTTCAGAATACTTAGTGGCTAAGTTTCACAAGATATGGCAAGTTCACTTCAGATGGAAGCAAGCAGAACTTTAGAAAGATATCAAGATCCATTCTTATCCCGAGGCTATCAACGTGCCAGGCTCGCATGCAAGTAAAAATAAGTTTCTAGAACATCAGAGAAGACTTGGCAACGAAACTAGACGTGAGGGGGTAAAAGGAAGGGCCATGCCAATCGGCCTACCCCTTTCCTTCACCCGTTGGCCTTCCAATTTAAATCACGGGACCTCCAAACTGTAAATACCCCGATATTTCATTGAGGACCGAGATTGGATTGAAGATTCGAAGTAGAAGGAGTCGAGGAACTCGAGGGACAACCATCTACAGAGAGTTGAGGGTCGTGCAGTTGTCCGGAGGCTAGCTTAGGCTAGGCTTTGGTCGGCGTGATCACCCTGCGAGGAAGATCCACGCCGGAGTTCTGGAGCTACGATTCATAAGTCGCGAATATGGTCTCGGTGGACATCTTGTGATGAACAATCATTCATGGTGAAGTAATAGATTGGTTCCAATTCAATAGCGATCTATATGTCTCCTTTTTATGATTTCTCATGTTATAAGTTTGCTTATTCCAATCTATTTATGTAGTAGATTGCATACGGTGTTCTTGTAGTCATGGTGACTAGAATTGCATGCCTGATCTATCATAACATCTAGACATGTGCTTTATGTTCATGCCCTTAGACTGCTTGCGCTGATAGCGCTGATAGGTAGGATTGTGATAGGATCTGATGATGTGTAAGGTGGGGGTTTCGGGAGTCAGACTGGAGGTGGTGGTTTAAAAATGTTTTGAATGAGAACCATGTGTTTACTTGTACAACATATGCATAGTCTAGTCTTGCTTTAGATGAGTTACCTCTTATTCATATCTGCTCATGCTTCGTATCTACCCATGTCTATTCATTCATATTCACGACCATCTTGCAACCAGAATCATGTTTTCCGATGCTTAGCTTTCCAAATCCTTTGACCTTATTTCCATTGATTGATAAACCTTGGGGAATACTCCGAGGGAAAAGCTACAATTAATCCATACGCTTGCGGTTCAAACAAGCGTGCTAACTGCCGTCAACACAGCTCGGGTCCAAGGTTAAAATTCCAATGGTGGTTTCATAAAAATTAGTCACATAACAAAAGGATAAATACATATAAGCTTCTACTAACCTGGGATCAGCCCTGGTCCTTGTCAGTTCCTGGGTCCGCCCCTGCATGAAGCTAAGATCACTTCATGCGTAGACATACATAGAATGGAGGAGTGACATTGTCCGAATAGAACGAGCTTGTCCACTAGATTTCAGGAGACATGCGTCTATGTTGGGGCGGGAATTTTTTATCCCAAAGTCAAATAACGTAGTCATTTTTAGCATATTTTTCAATGTTACAACTATAAATTTTTGATGTTGTGGACGTTTTATTTTGATGTTGCAACGGAGCATCCGATGGGAAAATTCCCATCAGACGTCCGGTGCTAGCAGTGCCGTTTATTATAAGATTCAAAACTTCGTATTTTATGAATAAGAATTAGCTAACAATACGAAAACTTTATGGTAAAAAAAAGCTACACTGCATTTGTATTTACAATACTTTCTAATGATCAAACTTTTGCAGATACCAGTAATATATAAAGAAAAATTATTTACCAAATTGTGATCTTTTAGATCATGGCAAATGATACCACACCTTATAATTTTGGGATGAAAGGAGTATTTGCTTAGTCCACTAAGATTTTGCTTTTTAAAAAAAGAATGCTCCAAAGATTTCATTTTTAAAAAATACTCCAAAATAGAGTATGTGAAAAAAGTCATTGCAGTTGCTAGAATAGAGTGTTATGTTGATTTTTTAACATATAATATGATAAGAAAGGAAAATAAATTATATTAATGGTGGATATTAGTTTATTGTTGTATCTATTTTTATTTTTATTACATTAAAAACAGATGGAGTTTCAGTTAGACAACCATATAAATACAAACATAATTTACCACTAAAACTGACATGTGGTACATGCCAAATTACAAGAAGCTCCTGAAATGACGACCTGACTCGACATACTTCACTTTAATTGTCTAATAGGAACCAATAACTATGCCTCAAAAATTTATTGTCATCAATCTTCAATTCTTGATATGAGGCTGATTGGACTTGTTGTCACAAGCACCTCAACAACAACTTGCATCATGATTATTACTGATTGCAATGGAAGTTGTTGGCAAAAGGGACTCTTGCCCATATATTTTTACATTTCTTTAAATTTACTACTTTAATAGGTTTAAAGTGAACTTGGATGATATGATTTTGACGGTTCGGTATTTAAAAATAGTTTTGAGCGTTATCTATAAAATACTATAGTATGTAGCTAAAAATATCTCATGGTATTGAACCCGTGGCATGTTTGACAAAACTGTGGTTCCAACAACTTAAATTTCGCTTGAAATTTTGCGAATTTCGCTCATTTCAATGGTGACAAAAAAATGCTGAAAATGATATTTAAAACCTTGGTTCAACAATAAGAAATGATCAATAAGGGACATAAAAGCATGGCAAGAGAAGTTGGATTTAAGAATCACAAAAGAAGAGTGGATGGCTCCAACCGCTTTAAAGTTTTTTAATACTATGCTATTTCTTTACTATTCCCTCCAAATTCTAAAAATACCTTTGCATCCAAATAGGCACAATAATACTATTATCCTACCTGTTTTATCACGGCTGGCTTCTTAATTTACGAGGAACTCACGGCTGAATTAAGTTCAATAGAAGTCACCCGAATATAGGCCTCAACTTGTACATCAAGAAAAAAACCAGCTCCTGGAATTAAAAAAAATCCCAAAAGAGGACAGAAAACAGCCTTGCACCATGCGATGGCTGGTGTGGTCAAAGCAGAAATATCTTCGCAGTCCTGCCGAACCCAGTCCTCAAACCCAAACACGCATGTCACCCTAAAAAAAACCCAAACACGCACAAAACCCCAAGCCCAAACCCAAGCCACAATCCCGCACCGCCACCGCCAACGCGAGCCACGATATTTGCGTTGCGCCTCGTCTCCGCGAAGGAACGCGGCCGCCGTGCCCGTGCCTTCCCCGGCTTCCTTGCCTTTCACAAAAGCATTAAGAAAAAAGAGAAAATAAAAAACAAACAGGAGAGCGTCCTCCTATCCTCCTCTCTCCCCCTCTCGGGCCTCGGCCATCCCACCCCGATGGCCTCCTCTCCCTTCCCGCCCGTCGCGGCGGCGGCGGCCTCCGCGCCGCCGCGCCTGGCCCCGCGCCACCCCTTCGCCGCCGCCGCCGCCGCGCGCCGCTCCTCCCTCTCGTTCCGCCCCGCCGCGCGCCGGCCCGCCCTCCCGCTCGGCTCCTCCGCGCCGCGGCTAACCCC
>NC_028453.1:32786146-32815705 GCF_000263155.2 Setaria italica
GCTGGGGTGAACCCCCTCACCTTTGTGTGCGCCTCACCACCGTTTTCCCCCATGGGGGTTCCAAAAATCCGCCCAAGTCCCTTCTCTAGGGTCTTTCCCTCCCCTTGGGGGGTTTTAGTTTCCCCCCCCCCCCCCCCCCCCCCCTCCCCTTCTGACTCGCGTCGGTGTGTCGCGTGCCCTGCAGGTCGAGGAGGCGAGCGCAAGGCTTCGGCGCGGCGTCGGCGTCCGCGTCGGATTCAGCGGCGTCCACTTGGGGTGCCGCCGCGGGGAGGGACGGGTGCCTCTCGTGCTTCCCCAAGAGCAGGCGCGGCCGGTCGGGGCTCGCGAGGTTCGCGCCGTGCGCGCTCCCGCACGCGTCGGGGCTTTCGTTTCGCAGCAGGTTGAGCGGGGCTAAGGTTCGTTCTCATCCACTATTACGGCTCCAATGGATTGTCTGATTAGGTATCACGATGCTGCTCTCGCCACTTTTGGATTGCGTGAGATGAGTGCCGTAAAAAGTTATAGTACCTTACTTCTCTGGGTAGCTTTTGTTAGCTTGCTTGCTTAGCGGTGTGTGAGGGATGCAAGGGGCATGTGCTCAGTTCAGAACAATAAATGCATGGATTGGAAATTTAACCTTCTTTTTTTTTGTTCTTCATCAGTAAAACATTAAGTGCTACTTCCATGTTTTGTTAAGAAAAGAGGGGTTAATTTCCGCAACTCTAGAATCTATTAAAGGATCAATCACAGTTGTTTTTTAATATATGGTATGCTAATTGTTGAACTAACCTCACATTTTGAACCTAGTGAAAGGTCTTCTAAATATCAATATAAAGGAGTGACATTTTACCAGGATAGTTTTCCATGTCCCATCAACACCCTGATGGTTAATCTCAATCGTGCTGTATTGGAAGAATTATTTCTTCTGGGTAGTTGTTATGTGTTTGTTCTGATGCACTTAATCACACCTGCATCATCTTTTTGTCCTTTCTATGATTTGCAGAATGTGAACAGCCTTAATCAATCCTTCTTTAACTTTCAGGTCAGGCCTAGTCATATATTACATGCTGCTGGACCTGACGAGCCACATGTTGCAAGTCCAACATGGTCTGAAACTTCCCTTGATAAACCTGATCTGGATCATGCTATTAGTAAGGAAGAGCTTGAAGATGTTCTCAACACTCCGCTTCCTGAACACCCAAAGCTAATTCGGGGCCAATTGAAGAATGGCCTTCGGTATCTTATTTTACCAAACAAAGTTCCTGCAAACAGGTTAGAAAGCTTTCTGCTCTTTTCTAATTTTTTTTGGTGAAGTACTTCCATATCTTCTGCCGCTAGCACAAAAGTATTTTCATTGTTTGCTGTCCTGTAACTTGATTTCCTAACATGATATCATTTAGTAATGTTGGTTCCTTTCAACTGGATTTTTTTCATTGTATCATTTGGACGATGTTACTCTTAATTTCTATAGTGGTTTTAGACATTAGAGGGTTTTCTTTATTTTTGAATTCAAAATTTGAATATACTTGAAAGCTGACAACTATAGGTGGAGTCTTAGAACATCTGAACTAGTGTGAAGTGTTTATCTGACTTGTTGAACAACAGACCTGTGTAATTAGTGATTAGGCGAGCAACAATATTATCCTTTCATGCTAAGTTTTGTGCTAACTGTGAAGCAACCTAACATTACGATGATATATATGGAGGATATGTATATTACAGTTTTAACTACTTCGCAGGTTTGAAGCTCACATGGAAGTCCATGTTGGATCAATTGACGAGGAGGAGGACGAGCAGGGAATTGCACATATGATTGAACATGTTGCATTTCTTGGCAGTAAAAAGCGTGAAAAACTATTGGGAACTGGTGCAAGGTCTAATGCGTATACGGACTTCCACCATACAGTGTTCCATATCCACTCCCCAACTAAAACAAAGGTTTTTACTTTTCTATCTTTATTGAGTTTCAGTTTTCTTTGCCAAAGTTCTCAATGTCCATTTTTAAATTGTAAATAAACTTGTTAATTTGTTTAAGCCCATTTTGTTTTCTTGTTTTAGCTGTCCTTGCACGAAAAATCACATGAAAATAGACTGAAAAATATATTTGTTGACTTTGATGTTTGAATTTTTTATTAGAACTAATGATCCTAGTTAGATGTATTTCCTTGTGGCATGTAATGTTTACATGTTAGCATGTCTTATATTCGCAGGAATATGGTGAAGACTTACTACCTTCTGTGCTGGATGCATTGAATGAGGTAATGTGTTACTGAATGGCATTCCTTTTTGCAGCTATCATCTGTCAAATATCAATTTTGGCCTTTTCTTTTTTTACCAAATTTGAAATTGGAAGCATGTCCAAGCAGTACCTGAAATTTTAGGTCAATGTTGCTCAGGCGTTTGGAAACTTTATAACAAATTCTTTCAGTTGTGATGCAGAATATAACAATTATGCCAATTTATTTTTTCCAGATAGCTTTTCATCCAAAGTTCTCTTCATCTCGTGTTGAGAAGGAGAGGAGAGCAATTCTTTCTGAGCTCCAGATGATGAACACAATCGAGTATCGTGTTGATTGTCAGGCAAGTGAACTTTTTTTACAAACTCCTAGTGTCCTTTGTTTTACCAATATGGGACTTTGTTTGAGAAGGCTATATCCTTATTGCTCCTGAAATTTCATGCGAAATCGATTAACGTATGAGGGTGCCATCTTGGTATGCTAATAATGATTCTTTTGTTTCATTTGTTTCAGTTGTTGCAACATCTGCACTCAGAAAACAAACTGAGCAACAGATTTCCTATTGGACTTGAAGAGCAAATACATAAATGGGATCCAGATAAGATCCGCAGATTTCATGAGCGCTGGTACTATCCTGCTAATGCCACTTTATATCTGGTGGGAGAAATTGATGATATTCCTAGAGCTATGCGAGAAATAGAGGTAGTCAGAAATTATATCCAAGGTTTTTTTAAAAAAAAATTGGTGGCCACTGTAGAACTATAGCAGATTGATGGGTTGAATTGTTGCATTGCAGGCTGTCTTCGAACATACTCTTTCAGAAAATGAAGGAAACCCTGTACCGAGTGGTAGTCCATTTGGTGCTATGGCAAGCCTTTTTGCACCAAAGCTCCCAGGTGGATTTGCTGCAAACCTAACTGGTGAGAAATCACCTACCACAGATAAAATAAAGCCTATAAAGAGGGAAAGACAAGCAGTTAGACCACCTGTGGAGCATAAGTGGTCCCTTCCTGGAGTTGCTCAGGATGCCAAGCCCCCAGCAATTTTTCAGCATGAGTTAATTCAAAGTTTCTCTATCAACATGTTCTGTAAGGTATGCTCAAGTTTCATGCCTGGTAATCTAAGTGATGCTTTTGTGGCCTGAGTGTAATGCCAAATGTTTTGTTAGTAGTTCCTGTTATTATATTTTTTGGGTTAACAAATCAGATCAGCCTTTGTCACAATTCCTGCAAGGTTTGATGGCTTTTGCACCTTCATTAATTGTGTCATCCTTATGTAAACAATGGTGCTTGCTGAACATGATCATTTATAATAGGATACTTTCTTAACACTGCATAATTGTATATCCCTAATGTTGTTTTGCATTTGGACAGATACCTGTTAGCAAAGTTCAGACCTACAAGGACCTGCGTAGTGTACTCATGAAAAGGATATTTTTGTCTGCCCTACATTTTCGAATTAATACAAGATACAAGGTTTGTGATATTCATAAATTTCGGTTTTGTCTATTGCATCTGAGGGTTTTGGAATAATTTCCTGTCTGGACTTTGTACAGAGCTCAAACCCTCCTTTTACGTCCGTTGAGCTGGACCACAGTGACTCAGGAAGAGAAGGGTGCACGGTCACTACTCTTACAGTAACTGCTGAACCCGAGAACTGGAGAAGTGCAATCAAAGTTGCTGTTCACGAGGTTTGTTTTCCAAATCTTGTTATAGTTCATTGTATTGTATGTCTTGAAATGTATACATGTGTCTTTGATGACAACAAATCTTCAAGTGTTTAAGCTTTGAACTATTTCAATACTAGAAGAACCCCATTTATTCTGAGGTCATACGATGCAAGTCTTGGTAACTTTTACCGTTTTGTTTGGTTTAGTGCATGGAAAGTTCCTTCTTTGTTTTTTTGCACAAGTAAATCGACTAGAAACTACGACTTTTGAAAGTGAACAGAAACAAGGAATAAAAAATGGATGATAATGATATTAACCAAGATCATGCCAGCATGAACCATGCTTGAGTTTGCCCAGTCCTAGTTATGAGCCTATGTCCATCTTGAAGCCAACTAATTCAATCCAGTGCCAAATATGATGCAAATCCAATCGCGAATTAGCCTAATACTACGCTATGATGCAAGCCAATCCGGGCTCAACCCACCTTATACCTTTCCTTAAGGGCATGTTAAGCTCCTGAACTCCGCCCAAACCAGAGTTAAGAGCCAAGAGCAGCTAAAGCGTGTTTGAACCAGGTCAAATCCAGTCCTAGAGCTCTACTTTGCTCAATTGATATTCAGTATTCTTGAGCTATTTCAACTGATGTATGAAAATGGGGTAATGTCTGCCATTGATTTTTGTCATTGTGGTGCAATTGTTGAGCTGATTTTACTTCAGCATTGCACGGAACAAAGATTTATTCTGCACAAGTGACTTGATGTATATTTCACCAGTTACCACTTCATAAGTGCTTTGTCCTCAACATTTCTTTGTGCTATTTCAGGTGCGGAGGCTGAAAGAATTTGGTGTTACAATGGGAGAAATGACCCGTTACATGGATGCACTAATCAAAGATAGTGAGCAGCTGGCTATGATGATTGACAGTGTTCCCTCAGTCGACAACTTGGACTTTATCATGGAGAGTGATGCACTTGGCCATACTGTTATGGATCAGTTGCAGGGACATGAAAGTTTGCTTGCAGTTGCTGAAACTGTCACCCTTGAAGAGGTACTATCATTTCTTTGTACAAATTGCAGTAGGAATTGATGGCCTCACTCCACTTTCAGCCCCTGTCCCCCTCTTTTTTAGAAAAAGAACCACTATTTTTTTTATTATACTAATGTGGTTACCATATGCAGGTCAACACTGTTGGCGCAGAAGTATTGGAATTCATTTCGGATTTTGGAAAACCCAATGCTCCCCTTCCTGCTGCTATTGTGGCCTGTGTCCCCAAAAAGGTGCATATTGATGGCGTAGGTGAAACTGATTTTGAGATATATCCAGACGGAATCACTGAGGCTATCAAGGCAGGCCTTGGCGAACCTATTTACCCAGAGCCTGAGGTATGATGATCTGTTTCTGTATCTCTTGGTTCCTGTTGAAGCAATTTATTGGGTTAACTCAGTTCAACAGAGTTTAAAGTCTCTCTGAACCTCTGAAAACTGGAAGCATCCAAGCAGCACATGGTGTTCTGGGGCTCTGGGCTGTTTAATTGACTACGTTTATTCCTGTTGCAGCTTGAAGTGCCAAAGGAATTGATTACTCAATCAGAGCTCAATAAACTGAAATTGCAACACAAACCGTCATTCGTTCCTTTAACCGAAGAAGAGGATGTGGTGAAAGTGTTTGACACTGAAACTGGTATAGCACAGCGCCGTCTTTCTAATGGAATTTCCATCAACTACAAGGTAATTTGCTCAACTGTTTGCCTCTTGCTATTCTTCAGTGGATAGAAGAATCTTCACATTATGTGCCTATTTGCATGTATTTCAGCTTTTTCCATGTCCTTTACAGCCTTACTGAAAGTTGGTTTATGATATCACAGATCACGCAAAATGAAGCAAGGGTTGGTGTTATGCGGCTGATAGTAGGCGGAGGGAGAGCAACGGAAGATTCTGAGTCAAAGGGATCTGTCATTGTTGGTGTTCGTACCCTGAGTGAAGGTGGCTGTGTTGGTAACTTTTCAAGGGAACAGGTATATTCTACCTATGGGGTCTCATTTCTACGATGATATTGTAGTTCATCCTTTTATCTCCATAATAATACAAAAACTACCCTCTTAAGTCACAAAAAGTGACATTTTGGGTTGCCTTTCATCTTCTGAATGCTAATATCTGTTCGGTACTACTTGTTTGGCTGTGTTCATAGAAGTTCATGGATATTAATTTCAGGTTGAACTTTTCTGTGTGAATAATCTTATCAACTGCTCCCTGGAATCCAATGAGGAATTCATATTTATGGAATTTAGATTCGCTTTAAGAGACAATGGCATGCGTGCTGCTTTCCAACTCCTCCACATGGTCCTTGAGGTATGGATATTTTTTTACAACATAACACAGTCACCTGCCTCACTGAGAACTAGTTCTTTCCAAGCAAAGGAGGTCTGATACTTGTAACATTCCCCCCTTTGTATTACAGCATAATGTGTGGCTAGAAGATGCATTTGATAGAGCCACTCAGTTATATCTGTCCTACTATCGCTCTATCCCCAAAAGTTTGGAACGTTCTACAGCTCATAAGCTTATGTTGGCCATGCTAAACCATGACGAAAGGTTTGTAGAGCCATCACCACATTCATTGCAGAAGTTGACTCTTCAGTCAGTTAAAGATGCTGTGATGAACCAGTTTGTGGGTAGCAACATGGAGGTTCGTGAATTACTTTTTCCTTCTTGTATTTCTTCTCTTTTCTCTTAAAGTGTTCTCATGTCACTTTTGCTTGCTCCAACATATATGTTTAATTAATGATTTTCTACATTTATTTAATTTTGTATCGATTTTTATTGAAATATTTTCTCCAGGTCAGCATTGTTGGTGATTTCACTGAAGAAGAAGTAGAATCTTGTGTACTTGATTATCTTGGAACTGTGAGGGCTGCAAGTTCTCCAAACACAGAGGAGCGTATTGAAAAGATTTCCTTCCGACCATTTCCATCAGATCTGCATTTCCAGCAAGTATGAAGTCTCCTGCGTCATATGTTATCATAATTGTTTCTATTATTTTAGCTGAACTTTTTTTTCTAGTTTCACTGTTTTCTTTTGGCACAACAACATGAGAGATGATTACATGGTCATTTCAATACTGATGTTAGTTGAAGCATTAATATATTGTTACATTGTCGTTACAATACTGATTAGTTGAAACATTGACGAGGAATGAAAAACACGTGCTTAAATATTTCATTGCCTTATAATTATGTATTTTGAACCATAGCTCTCAAATCTTTTACCGTTTCTAATGCATGTGCTTTCAAGACATGTTTGTTGATTGTGCTGCTGCTTCTCCAGGTTTATATAAAGGACACAGATGAGAGAGCCTGTGCGTATATTGCAGGCCCTGCACCTAATCGTTGGGGATTCGCTACTGAAGGAAATGACCT
This sequence comes from Setaria italica, assembly GCF_000263155.2. Classification (NCBI taxonomy): domain Eukaryota; kingdom Viridiplantae; phylum Streptophyta; class Magnoliopsida; order Poales; family Poaceae; genus Setaria; species Setaria italica. The sequence continues at coordinate 32,793,448 of NC_028453.1, forward strand.
GTTTAATGTCATTCGGAGATCTGGTGCTGATGGTAATATCAATTTGATATGTGGCTAGATTTGCACTTCATCTCCTAGTTGATCCAAATACCTTGCAAGTTAGGCCTGGTATATGCTAGTGATTGCATAGATGTGTTGTTAGTATCTTGGCTGATATTTGTCATGCTATTGCAGCAGAAATATCCGAACCAGTAAACTTGGATCTAACAGGGAAGAAACACATTGATGTTCGTAGCCATCCTCTTTTCTTCGGCATCACTTTGAGTCTGCTTGCTGAAATTATCAATTCTAGGTAAAAACTTTTCTATATGATTCTCCTGTAAGATTATTACAGCTTTTTCAAACATGACAATGTCAATAGTTTGCATACCATCTATGAACTGCGGGTAGCTGCGCTAATACTAGTTCATCATGCTGTGGTTTGGCATGTACTAAACCTGAATTTGTCCCTATAAATTTGAATGTGTTTGTACATACCGGTTATATGCTAGCCTCACCAGTCCTGACTAGATCACATTATTGATAGTGTTTGTGCGATGGATAGTTTTCTTCTTTTTTTGAGGGAAAGTTTTGTTGGGTATTTAGCTGGCAGGCCTAACATAATGTGCTGCACTGTTTTGTTGCCAGGCTATTTACAACAGTTCGAGATTCCATGGGATTAACATATGATGTTTCTTTTGAATTAAACCTTTTTGACAAATTGGATCTTGGTTGGTATGTGATCGCGGTCACTTCAACTCCAAGCAAGGTATTTTACTTAGTCCTCTTGAATTCAAGTATTTTGTGTGCTACATTTTATAATACATCTTATCATCTTTGATGCCAGGTCCATAAAGCTGTTGATGCATGCAAAGGTGTCCTGAGAGGATTACATAGTAGCCGAATTGTGGAAAGGGAGCTCGACCGGGTTAGTTGAACTTTGCAATTCTTTTTCATTCTGTAGTCAATATCGCAGAGCCAGTATGTGTAGGAATATGGTTCTTGTAGATCTATGGCGTGAATCAGTATAAAAAGATTAAGTTTTGGCATATTAATTATACATGTAATTTTAAATACTTTGAATACACATTTTGAAAGTTTGAGGTATACACTTTAAAATACTTTTTGTTTGAATACACATTTTGAAAGTTTGAGGTATATTGAACTTAAAATGCTCTTTTATCATCTGAAATGCATAATTTCAGGCAAAGAGGACGCTATTGATGAAACACGAGGCTGAGACAAAGACAAATGCCTACTGGCTTGGTTTGCTAGCCCATCTACAGTCTTCATCTGTGCCAAGAAAGGTAAAAATTCATTTATTGTTTGTCATCACATATCCTCAAGAACTAAGGAACCAAAATGAAGTGATTATCTTCTTGAGCTTTTCTTGCATTGGCACTGTTTTCCTTGCTAGAAACTCATGTTCTAGCTAATCTTGCTAGATTGTTGGCAACTTTGAATAGTTTCTGAATGTAACTTTGGCAAGCCTGCTGACCTGATACCATCCCTTGGGCATGCTATGACAAAATATAATATCTAGTCACAGTTTTTTCAAGAATATGCAGGAGAGCTATTTATTAGTATTGAGATGAAAAGGAGTTTACAGCCACATGCAATACAGGGTTTTTAAACTGGGAAAGTAATAGCAACTCTTACCAAAAATGAAACTAAAATTACTCTACTGGCCTGAACAAAATTTGGCAGCAGTTCTCTCTGCAACAGAAGGAAAACAGAAACGATATTGTAGGCCATGTCACCTGGCTGCAGCTGTAATCTTCCCAGCATGGTATATTGAGAAAGAAGTTCTATTGAATTTGATGGTATATGAAGAAACAGAAACAATAAATGTGGATGGCATTTAGTATTTGTAACTTATTTGTTGGAACTTAGGAAACCTGTCAGCTTCGCGCACATGGTATATTAAGAAAGAAGTTCTATTGAATTCAGTTGGTTTATTAAAATTGCTCTTCTGGTTTCTAAGTTCTAACTGAACTCCACCCAGAAGATGGCTATGAGTGGGGAAGAACAATGATTAAATCTGAAAAGTATCATGTCTAGATGTCTGAACTTGAACTAAATGCTTGCTATGGACCTTTTTTGGTTATGAAGAATCTAGAACAGTAGCTGGGCGTGTTGTGGGCAAAAGAAAGTAGTGCTAATATCTAATCATGTTAGTGTTGAATGGAGTTCTGCATCTTTTCCTTCATCTATTAACTTATATTGCTTATAGGACCTATCCATTTATTATTAGTTGATGGAGCTCTTCTGCATCTTATCCTTAATTTATTAACTTCAAAAGCTCAATTTGCATCTCTGTTTTTTTGTTGCTTTTGCTGGTTTGTTGTCTTAATATCATTCATGTGCTCCAAAACTGCAGGACGTATCATGTATCAAGGAATTGACGACATTATATGAAAGCGCCACAATCGAGGATTTGTATCTTGCATATGAGCATCTGAAAGTTGACGATTCTTCTTTGTTTGCTTGCATTGGAATTGCTGGCGCTGAATCTGGTGAAGATACAAATGGTAATAAGCTACTAATGCTAAGTTAAACTTTAATCATGTGGTCACTATTATATATCAAATTACATAGATTTATCATGAGAATGGTATTAGTGTGTTCATTATGAGAAATACTTCTATATTGATTTAGTCCATCTTTTTTCAGTAGGTATATAGAAAAAAGAGTAATGATCAAAGGTGTGTGTTCATGTCTGAAAGCAATAAGTAAAAATGAACCGGAAGTTATTCAATTACCAAAAATAGTTCCTAACCTTACTGTTTACACTAATCAGCCCGAATTGTTTTCAAACTTGAGCAAGAATAGTACTCCGTCGTAAATAAAACAGCCATTTTGTGTCATGTAACTTGTTCGCATGAGGGGTAACAGCATATATTGGCTAAACACATCCAAGATTATGTCATCTGTCGTGGTTTTATCCCTTTTTTGTTTGAAATGCAGATGATGAGGCTGATATGGATCTTCATGGCATGGCTCCCATGGGAGGCCGGGGTCTTTCAACAATGACCAGACCGACCACATGATCACCACCGTTTGGAGCACCAGCCCTTCCAAGGTGTGATATATTAAATGCTCCGTGTTACTCTGCCACTGACAAAACTTGACCTTCTAATCAGAAATGGCCATGTTGCTTACTATAGGGATCAACCTTGCTCCTGAAGAGAGGAGCCACATGGCCCTAGCAGATTACATGTTAACAAGTTGTTTCCGCCATGTGCTGTCGGGGACCATTGAAAGCATTTCGATCAGGGCAACTATTACTTCCTGTGAGCCACAACCAAAAGCCCGGTTGTTGCATTTTTTGAGAAACATTGAGTTGATTGTTGGCAAGGTCTTTGAAGGCCTTATTAAGACCATGTAGGTTCACATGTACAGTAAAGAAGGTTGATTCTTGCATACAGTTGTTGTAACTAGGTCCTTCGGGGCATTGCAGAAGATAGGATGACACTAGAATGGCAGAAGATATTGCGCAGTCAATAAAGCACAAGGCATCTGTAACAAAGTAATGCACCATAGGCTTGTAACATTGATGTCATTGTTTTCACTGAATAATGTAATACTATAATAGTTTATAATAAATATATTTACCGTTTTGTTGGTGCTGCTGCTGCTCTCTTCTTCTACGTCTGTGTTTGTGCGATTAGGCGTCGTCACAGAAGGAAGACGACGCCCGAATCATTTGGTTGATGTCCCGTCCTGGCTGATGTGCGTACTACGTTTTGGTTTTCGGGTGCCATGGTTGTGGAACTGTATTGATGGTACAGATAATCTGGACAGCATATCGTGAGTGCTGGTAGGAAAGTCTCCAGTTCCAGCACACAGGACAGGTTGCTGGATCGTGACCCTTAATTGGCCAACAAAGAAATTACAATGTTGAGATTGAAAGAATAATAGCCTAATTGTTCTTGTTCTGAAGAACAAAATTTACTAGCGTCTCCAAAATTACAAATCAAGTTCTCTCTGCCATTTCCAAAGGCCTCAAGTTCTCTCTGCCATTTCCAAAGGCGTCAAGTTCTCTGGTTATTTCCTTTGGAAATTCAGCTTCATTATGGCAAGGCCGAACAACACGGCAAAAAGGACCCCGAATGCCACAACCACCACGGCAACCACCCCGAGGAAGCTGTGGTTGAAGCCGAAGTAGTCCCTGACGAAATCCGCCACGGTGGTGTTGCTGACTCCATCGAAGAGCGGAGTGTCGACGTCATCACCATACTGCGACACAACCATCCCGTACAAGCTCCACGCAACAGGGCAGAGCCAGTAGTACCAACTCCACCAGATAGGAATTTTCTGAATGATGGTGTTGGAACAGAACAGATCAGGTAGCTGTTGTCTCAAGGTTCAAATTTTAAAAGCCAATTCGTTCAAAATGCAATAAGAACTAAAGACGACTTACCGTTCGGGGGATCAGAAAACCGGAGAAGAGGTTCCATGTTGCCTGGAACGCTGCAGATACAATGGATGCTACGGTGTGGTTACGTGTCAGCCCGATCGACATCATCCCGCAGAAGATGAAGTACAGCAGCGTGAAGTATATGAAGAAGAGATACCAGAAGAATTTAGCAGCTGTCCACTTGAACCCCATCATGCCATACACTATGGCACCATATATGCAGGTCTGAACTAACGTGTAAGGCAGCTCAATCAAAACCTGAAACAGAGACACTCACTGGTGTGACGAGAGCTTCCAAAGTTAACACTACATTTTCAGGCAGTACATGTTTTCTCATGGCATCGAAGGCGGAAAAGTTTGTAGAAACTACCTGACCAAGCGCATACGGGAAAGCTGAGTACATGCCTGCAGCTCTTTCCCGGTAGAAGGCCGTTCGCTCAATGGACACCACTGGCTGAACTGACGCTGAGCTGAACACGCCTATGGTTAGAACAGCAGCGTACATGGACCCCATGGCGTTGAACAGGTCCTGTGGTTTCTCCCTGGATTAAGAGGCGAAAGAGAATAATGGCCACTTAAGGTGATACCAGGATCATGCCATCTTTGCTATGTATGAACTACAGTGTAGAGGGCTCAACCTTTTGGCGCCAAGGCCCCAGAATATGGTGCCGAAAAGTAGAGCTATAATGGCGGTGAAGAAAAACCTGACAGCATTGTACTGCGGGTTCCTCCAGTAGGAAAGGTTCTGCTTCCAGAGGCAAGCCAGGCATTGCGTGAAGAACGACCGTGAGTGTGTGGTGGGGAAGTGTAGGTCGCTTGAACCTGGTGGTGGAGTACTCAGTTCATATATCGAGGCCTTGTTCCTCCTGTAAAATGTAAAAGATAAACATTAATGGTGCTGTTAGTTATTACAACAAGAAATGCTTTTGGTTGCCAAGTTACAGTAGCAACCAAACTGGAAAAATGATACAAACGGTTAGCCATCTAAAACCAAAAACTACAACTCTAACAGTTAACCATTTAAAACCAAAAACTACAGCTCTAGAAGTAGCATTTATAGTTTTATATGCAGATACTCGTAAGGTTGAAAGTAGGTTACTGACTGGTAGAGTTCGGAATTCTTGTATATGTCACTGAAATCAACACCTAGCGCAAATTCTTGTGAGACTGTTGTCACTTCCAGCATCCAGGTCGCTGGATTATAGCCATCCTTGATTTTGGCAACTCCTTCAATATCCTGAACAAAATGGAAGAACACGAGATCTCGAAATTGAAGTGTAGAAACATTTGAAGTTGAGGCCATCCATTTACCTCAAAATAGTTTATCATTTCTGAGGAATGATGCCCCAGTGGACCAAAATAGATCTCCTCTCCACCTTGCTTCAACAGTAAAAGCTGCAAGAATAGAATCATGAATTTCAGGATTCTCAGCATCATTCAGGATTAAATAAAAAATCACTAATTCCATTGCTAATTGCCATAGTTTCATCTGTTCAAGCGAGTAACGCTGTTCTAGTACCCTCACATTCCTCCCCATTTCCTCTTGTAAATTCTTATGGCTTGCTTGGTTAAATGGTATTGCTAGGGACTAAAGTTTGTTCAAAAATAAAATTTTATGTATAAGACCTCACAGGAACTATGCATCTTTATAATAACAATAAGCTCAGACTATCCCACAAAACTGAGCTAAACTCAGTTGAATTTAGCATTAACTATTGTAGGGGAAAGTGATAAAAAAAATATTATAGGGGAAATGAGGTCTGCTCAAAATAATTTTCCTAATGATTTAAGGCAACATCCCATGCACCTCATCAAAAGCTTCAAATATGTCAATGCTTGGCTGATGGATTGTGCAGACGACTGTTCGACCAGTATCGACAGTGTTCCTCACTGTCCTCATCACAATTGCTGCAGCGCGAGCATCGAGTCCCGATGTTGGCTCGTCCATGAAAATGATCGAAGGGTTTGCAACAAGCTCCACAGCAATTGTCAACCTCTTCCTCTGCTCGGTTGACAGGCCATTTACTCCAGGTAACCCAACCAGAGCATCTCGCACTGGCGTGAGCTCCACAAGCTCCATCACCTCCTCAATAAACATCTGCATCCACAAATCACGAAATTTCGGAAAACAATCAACTAAAAGTGAGTGGTTATCAAATTCAACTGACCTCTCTTGTTTTTGAATTCACGTCCCCTGACAGTCGGAGCCACGCTGAAAACAGCAGTGATTCGTGCACCGTAACCTGTGGAGAGTGAATATCATCTTGTTCACAGTACCCTGATACACGAGCAAATGTTTCTTGTTTCTTTGGATATCCAGAAATGCTGATACTTCCCTTGATGTATCCACTGGTCTTTCTTCCTGCCAGAACATCCATCAGAGTTGTCTTACCAGCACCACTGATGCCCATCAGGGCAGTCAGTACTCCTGGTCTGAATGACCCACTAACACCCTTTAGGATCTCCAATTTATCTTCTAGAACTTGCGTTTTCATTTCCTAAAGTTTTGCATCGACATTATTTGCTTATAGTTCAGGAAAAAAATGAGAATAACGATAGTTAAAAAATTATAATTATTTGCTCACTCTTATATAAAACTTACCTGTGGGACATCGACAGAATATCTGATACTGTCGAAAGTTAGTGAGAGTGGAACAAAGGGGAGAACCATCCCTCTTGGTGCAGGCATAGAATTGGCATCAACACTTGCCAATTTTGTTTCATTGTAGCTGCCTGTTGCCTGACAAGCACTTTCAGATGACTGGCAATTACTTCCTAGTCCCTTCCCTTTATGTAAGGGAACTTCTACAGCCACACCAGTCAAATTTGCATGCTTCTCCTTCAGCGTCTCTTCTGATACTGATGGATAGGAGTGACCATATGCTGTAAAACCAAAGAGGGCATGTCTCTTAGCAAAGCCGTCTGGCTATTTGGTGGACTGAAGCTTGAACGCATTCAGTAAAGTATTGCAGTTTTTTGTTTCGGTTCGTACAGTGTAACTGATGTACCGAGTTTTGATCACTCGATGATGCTGCCAGAAAGACACTACTTAGTAAATAAGTCCAGAAGGAGTGCACTCACACTCGAGGTATGCAAGGCAGAGCGTGAATAGAGAGTTGAAGAGAACTGTGAATCCAAGTAAAGCACCAAAGCCAATCCAGTACCACTTGGCTTCCGGAAATATTCCACGAGATTTCAGGACAAGCACACCAAGGGGCTCGGTCGTTCCTGGCAAGACCTTCTGCCAGCTTTGTCCCAAGAACTCGTTCACCGACACAGCATTTTGCGCATACATCATCGGAGAGGTCCAGTATCCCCAAATCCACCATTTGTTTATGTTATCTGGAAGTCATGAAAGGAAGGGGCAACTTAGCAGCGTGGAGGGCTGCAGTATGAGTTCAGCATCATGGAACAGGATGACTGATTAGTACCTCTAGAAACAACAAATCCACCCAAAAGCATAACAACTAAAATTGCAAATGATCCAAAGACATATGCAACTATCATGTTTCTTGCTGCTCCAGCAATGAACCGGAAGAGCGAAGCTGCCATCTGATTAGCTGCTAAGAAAAGCAGATATTGCTTGAAAAGCCTAAGGATAATGAAACTTTGTCAGGCGGTCATAAAAAAGAGCAAGCATGCAAAGCTATTAGATACATTATAGAAAAAAATAGGACATAATTAGTGAAACCCACCTGATTACATCTGGATCAAACCCAATGGCATAGTAGGTTATGAAAACAAACCCACCAACCTCAAGGAATGTGATTGGGATCTTGAGAATCCATGATGGTACAGTGTAAGTCCAAGCAGGATAGAAGAGGAGATCCCTTTGCTTGAAGAAAATAGGTAGCTTAAAAATAGTTAGGGTAAGCTCAGAGAAGCCATTGAATATGATCATGAGCGTTGTGAAGAAGAGTGCGCCCATGTAGATGCCTCCATTCGCCACGGAATCACGGTGCATTTCCGTACGGAAGAAAAGTGTCATCTCAATGACTGACAACATTATCAGCTGTGGTGCCAAAAGAACAGGTAGACACAATTGCATATTTTGTTAAGTAATGAATGCAACATATAACTGCTCGTGTTAATCAACCACTCATTGGCCATCTTCTGTATAACTAAGCTTCATTAATATTCATGGCATTTGAAACCATAAGGCTCCATTAGGGATGCGGTAATTTTGCATATTTCTATAGGAATTGTATTTTCTTTAAACCCCTACATTCCGAAGGCAATAGATACTGGGACTTTTCCAATTAAACGCCACCTAATAGGATCATCCTAACTTGCTAGTTGGTGAAGCATGCGACATATTTGACAAAGGAAATATGTTTATGCTACTTATATGTTAGGAAATCACCTTCCTTGTGGGCATTTTACCACTAGCTAATTCAAAAAAAGAACTTTGACTATTGTCTTTTAGCAGCATACAACAGTACACAATAGACTGCTGGGTAAGAAGAGGGACAAACCGCTCCACCGACCAAAGCTATTGTAGGTGCATAAATAGTATTTTGAACTGAGACTTCTGAAGTTCAGGGGACAATTACCTGTACAACTCTGAACATGTAGAAAAATGAGTTCCTCTTCATCAGCAGAATCTCCCTGTCGATATTGGCTTTCAGAAGCTCTTTTGTGCTTACACCGTACTTTGAGACTGCCAAAGCTGACGGGTGGCTCATGCTCTTGTCGAATGGCACGGCAATCTCATTTGCCATGACCTGGCCAACATGGAATGTGTGAAATGACTCTGCAAATTCCTTCACTGATATGTAGCGGTAGGGCTGGTCATGGTGAGCCCAGTACTGCTTCTGATCTTTTTTTGACGTTACCTAACCAGAGAGTTAACACATTTTACTAAAAATTGCACATAAATGTAAGTACCATTAACATGGTGCAGGCGCTCATACTTCTTGCAAGAAGTCAGCAACACCCTTCCTGTCAGGGCATCTGAACCCCATGGACTCAAAGAAATCAAGAACATCCTCACGGGGCCCATGGTACACGATCTGGCCATCCGAGAGGAGTATAATGTCATCAAACAAGTTGTATGTCTCGGGTGCAGGCTGCAGCAAGGAAATTACTGCCGTGCCGCCAAGGATGTGGATAGCCTGTCGGAGGGAGTTGATAATCTGGAATGTCGTGGAGCTATCAAGCCCATTGGAGATCTCATCCATGAACAGCGCTCTCGCTGAGCCAACCAATATCTCACCTACAGGACGTACCAAAGTTAAATACAACCAGACAATCAGTTATAGTTTAATTCCTACAGGAAAAATGGTAAACTCAGTGTTCCAAATCCAGGACATAACTGTTGGTTGTTATGTCTGTACCTGCAGTAACACGTTTCCGTTGTCCTCCAGATATGCCCCTGAACATCTCATCCCCTACCATTGTGTCTGCGCATACCTCTAGTCCTAATATCTACAGCAATGATTGGTAAACCTAACAAGTCAGCATCAGGCCATGCAATATTGCAGTCTACAAGTAATCTCCAGTTTTTACATACCTTAAGCATGTACTCTGCCACCACATTGGCTTCTTGCCCTCCCAGTGCAGCTGCCTGAAATGAGCATAAAGCATCTAGTGTGAACCATATGATTAGTGATCATGTAAATCACAAGGAAGCATAAAAAAAATATTTATTTGTGTATGGTTTTCGTATGTCATACCTTCATGAAAGCGTCAAGGTCGGCATCAGGCTTAATGTTTGCCTCTTTCTCTCGCCTTAACAAGTCACACAATAAATCTGAGTAATGAAAGGAAAGACAGTACCAATCAAGAGATTTCTAAGTACCAACAGTGTTTGTTATTGTGATTACTTAAATGGTGCACCATACCATAGAAATATCCAACTCCTTGGCACCTTGCAGAGAAGGCAAGCGTTTCCCGCACGGTCATCTCCCCTATGTGAAGATCATGCTGGCTTACATAGGCAGCTGTCCTCTGGGGTACAAAATCATTCATTCCATGCCCATTATAAGTGACATTTCCTGAAACCTGTGAAATAGGAGAGGAATTTGGCGTGTGATTGTAGCTTCAATGCCTAACCTAAAGTCCTAAACAATGCCCAAAGTTAACGAATAAAGGAAAGCAGAACATTTTCGAGTAGTAGTTTCAAATGGAAGCCAAATAAAATTTATTTAATTAGATATATTCAGTACCAAAAACTGGTACTTGCCTACTTGGGAGTTGGGACCATGGACACATGAATATAAGCGGTGCAAAGCACTTTCTATAGAAATACCAGAGCTAAAAGCTCTGTTCTTCATATAGATGCATTCAGCCTCCTGCAAATTTCTTTTCCAAGAAAAGCATTTAGCTATAAGAAATGAATGCACAATTTAATACCTTAAGATCTTTGCCAAGCCTCCCAGCCAATGCAAGCAGCAATGTGGTCTTTCCTGACCCTGGTGGGCCGAGCAGCAGAGTCATTCTGCAGAAGAACCAGAGCAAGGTAACTACATGAACTCGTGAAGCACAAGCCCACTGGAGAAGCTATACCTCTTAGGCTTGATGATACCACTGATGCCATTGATAATTGGCATCGTCTGCTTCCTGCTTGGCAATATGCGCAGAGCATTTGCAGCTCCCTGATCAAGAAACAAAGAAAATCCCAAACCATATGAATTTTAAAGAAATATGAAGTTCAGAGTCAGTGTTGCATGTACTGTACAGGGGCAGATAGATGTTATTATACCTCAAAAATGTTAGTCACTGAGTTCAGAATGGTTGGCAGGCCCCTGGTCCCAACGTGAACTTCAGCATATGCCTTAAGATTCTCGAAACGCACCTCAATTGTCGGCAGAACGATCCCAACGCTGCAATCAACATAAGCAATGAGAAGAAATGAACCGGTTTGATACATTCAGTCCTAGGTTAATGGCAACCTAGCAAAAAGATCACGACTTTCCTCGCTGTATTGAACTGAAAAACCGGCAAATAATATGCGCGCGTTGAGAAGCCAAAGAAAATACAAAATCTTACGGTTACGGGTAAAGGACGAGCGCGTCGACTCGCCTCCAACCCCTCCCATTGCTCCAGTCCATCTCCACAAACTGACATGAAATTTCCAGACAATGGTCAATGGAGACGGCGAGCATGACGTCGAGCCGTCGATCGTGTGGGAGTGGGGACGGCACATGAGCGCTTGGGTGCACGGCTGCGGGCCGTGCGGGCGCGGCAGATACCTCCAGTCCCGGCAATGGCAGAGTTTTATTGGTTCGGAACTCCTAGGGGCGGCGCGGCGGTAGACGCCGCAGCGAACTGCGGCGGCCTCCGCGCGGAGGGAGCGCTAGGGGAAGATGGCGGCGGTGGCGGAGGGCGTCGGGCAGCCACGCTGGAAGCCGAGTCGATGGAGAGAATGGAAGGGCTGAACGGTTCTGGCTCGACCAGTCCAGCAAGCGATAGTACAGGAATTTTCCCACTTTCACTTTCAAGTTTAGATTACAGTGGCAAACAAAATACGGGGATATTTGGAATGAAAAAGATTTAGTATGCCTAAATGTGAAAATAAATAAAAGAAGAAGACTAGAGAAAGAAGATGAACCGTGAGCCTTCCCCGGGCCGGGTCACGCCGTCGATCGCTTAATTGCGTCATCCAGCGGCTCACGTCATCGCTGATGTCTTGAACAGAAAAATGTGACATGGCTACATGAGCAATAACCATCACTCTCGTACTTGGATGAAATTGTAGTTAACTAGTTGTAGGAATATCCGGCTTGATCATGCATGGGTCTAATAACGGTCAAGGATCAATCCCTAATATAAAATACTTAGGTACGCAGATACTCCTACATCATCCTAGATTCCGACAATTCCAATTGCTGACGGTGGATCCGAGACTGTCCGACAAACTTCACCCAAATACGGCTAAAGCGATCCCACTCTAGACGTCCCTCTCAGCCCCATGCCATGCCGCGTGTTCATGAAAGAAAAACATACTGCCTGGATTGCTAGAACATAACCTTAATTTACCCCCAAACTAATTTGGTTTACTATAGAAGTCGCCCAATCTCGCCTCATTTCTAATCAAACTGATCGCAATGTAGGCTGGAGCTCGAGCACGATGAGGCCATCAATGAGCACGTGCGTACGTACCGGTCGATGCGCTCCCTGAGCTCGCGCAGGAACCGCTCGTTGTCGCGGTCGACGGAGCTCACGAGGCGGCCCACCATCGCCCGCCGCTGCTCCGCGCCGAGCCGGCCGACGTCGACCACCGCCTTCCTGCGGGCGGCGCCGACGTCGGCCCCTCCATCCCCCCCCTCCTCCTCCTCTAGCGTCACGACCGCGCTGCGGGCGCGCTGGGGCGTGGGCAGTCGCTCCAGCTCCGCCCAAAGGCGCCGCGCCTCCTCCTCGTCGTCGCCGCCAGCACGGGGCCTCGTCACGGTGGTGGCGCCGTGCGACGCCGCCGCCGCGTGCGCCATGCCTGTCCCCGCCGACGACTCTTTTGGTCGATCGGAGCCCGGGACCAGCTGTATATAGTGACGGACGGCGGGGCTCTTGGTTCATTTCCCTTTGCCCGGCGGAGTCTAGGAGGAGAAGAACTGGCAAACGTCTGTTTGGACGACCTGCATTGCATGGTATTCACCGACCAACTGTACTGCGACTCCGTTGTCTACTGGATGACGTCCAACGAATAGCGTCTCTGATTTCGTATTAGCTTCTGAATTTGGATTCCATGAGACCATGATGATATACTATGAGTTAGAAGCTCAAATGTGAAATCGATTATTGGGCTTCGTCGTCCACGTGTACAACAGGCCAGAGCCAAGTCACTATCGCCTTTGAAAAGAGTATCTTAGGATAGAGAGTGTTAAAGTTAACACCTTTGCTGGAAAATAGCACCATTACCCCTCAATTAATGCTTTTAATGGCTGCCTAATACCCCTGTGTGCTTCCTCTTTCCTATGGCGCCAAGTCGCCAAGTCCTGGCGTTGAGTTTTGGCGCCAAGTCCTGAAACGGTTGTTGCTGCTGCTCTTACGTTTGGTTTTTTTTTTCTCATTCGGCCAAATCAGAGAACTGAAGGAGAAAAAACATTTAAATTATTTGTATTGTCCTATAAACACGATACAACACAAAGAGTGCACAAAGGTTGTCAATATCATTACAACACAACCATACAAATAATCTACGATTTGTTGTACAAACCATCACAAATTGAACAGAAATTCATGTTTCTAACTAACCACAACAAAAACAGATGAACCATGACATTGCCTTGAAGCATCCACACATTCTAACTATTTAATCTTTCTAACCATCAAGGACTAAGCAGACACACATTATAGCCATTTCATCATTGTAACCATCAAATTTAACCATCCAAAACTATGAATAGATCAACCAAAAAGAAGAGGATGAGTATAAGAATTAACCTTGGAAGTGGGGAAAATAAGTTCGACATTCTGTGCACCACCATCTTGGTTGTCAACATCAACCCAATCCTCTCCACCAAAGGGCGCTGTATCATCAGCACTGGCTATTCCTCCACGACCATCAGAACGTCTTCCGCGGCCGCAGGGACGTCCTCCGCTGTTGTCGGCACCGTCGGGCAACGAACCAACGAAGAGAGACCTCGTCACAGACACTTTGCTGGCGCCTCCCCGGCTACCGCCGACGCCTTTGCTGCCGCCGCCGCCTCTGCCGCCACCACCTCCCCTGCTGCCGCCGCCTCCTCTTCCTCCATTGCGAGGCACGCGTAAGCCGAGGGTACGACTGGCGCAGCCTCAGGGTGCTCCTTCTCCACGAAGCATCTCGGAGTAGGAGTTGAGGTCGGGGAAATCTTCGGCCTGGGAGTTGAGATCCAGGGCTTGCAAACCCTCACGAGGAGCTCCAGAAGATTCCGCCTGCGAGAAGAAGTTGAAGCCGCCGGCGGGGAAAGGTGGATCCACGTGGAAGAAAAGGTCTTGCAATCCATCATCGTCGTGCCCGTCCATGAGCCCCGGGGAAGGGTTCAGGGCAACACGGCGCACTCCTGGCGGCGTGGATGCCGTGGATCTGGGGCACGGTGGGAGGAAACGAAGAAGGGTGGGAGGGAAGTTCCTGGTGGCGGGATGGGGATGGCGGTGGGGGGAAGAAAGGGGGGGAGGGGAAGGCGACGGGAGGGAAAGAACGGGGTGAGGGGATGGCGGGAAGGGATGACTTGCGGGCGGGATGGATGGCGGCGGGCGGGGAGGAAGCAATGCGGGAGGGGAGGATGGGGAACAGATGCGGGAGTGGAGGATGCACAGGTGGCGGGTAGGAGAGAGAGGAGGAGAGAGAGAGGGGGGCAACCAGGGAATAAGTTAGGAGGGGGACCACTTTTAACACTTTTAGCAAGTTTTAACACCCCCTCCATGTGTTTATGAAAAAAGAGGTGTTAAACTTTAACACTACTCTTTTAATACAAGTGTTTGGCAGCAAATTTCTTAAAAATGTGTTAAAAGGGGTGTTAAACTTTAACACCCCTTATCCAAACAGACCTTAGTCCCGCTCAAAAAATGTTTAGCATTATGTTGAAGCCAAATCATTCCCTAAGGTTTCAATTATCATTAATTTCGGGGTGCATATAATTATAGTTATTAAAAATTAATAAGAAAAAATTTGAGCACATTTCTAACAATCAAAATTATTTACCTTCCCCATGATCTTTTTAAGTCACTAGTAAAATGCACATGTTTTAGAAAAAAATTGTTTTAGAAAAAATCTATTGAACACCACATAATTTTTGTGAGCACATTATTAAGTCAGTTTAAACTCAGTAGATTAATTGCACTTGAACCGGATGAAACCACCAAGTTCATTTTTAAAAACAATATTTTCAAAGAACTTTATATCTACTCATTAAACAAGACTTTTTTTTATTGAACCAACGTAAATAGAGAGTATTGCATAAACTATTTCTATTACCGAATTTTCAACAAATTTTTTGAAAAATATAGTTCAAATTGTTGTATTAATAACAATATGACAAATACCATAGCATGAGACAGAAATGATTACTATGGAACATACTTCAACAAATGTATCTTAGCAAGACCTCCTCCGTCACGTTCATGGCCGTCTCCCCAGCCCTTGTCGCTCCTCCCTCCTCTATTAATTACTGAAACTACCATGCCTACCACCACTTAATGTAATCAGTATTCAGTACAATTACCTTCATTAAGCTTCCCAATCCCAATTGTTTACAAGATCATTTGCATTTTACTCTATCCAGAATGAATCTTGTTTTTAACCATTCTAGAATGTGTGAGTCCAATAATCTAACACTACAATTAGCTTTCATAGATGGTGCATGATACACCATCCCGCAATTAGATTACATAAGGAACAAGGTCAGGCAGATCTTGCCTAGCGTCAGAAGGATTTATCACTTTCTATCATCGCTGCTTTCTCATAGGCTCATAGCACATAAACACCTACTGTTCCATTTTAGCTACCTAAAAAATAAGAATAGACACATTTGAATTCACAAGATGGCAAGATATGGTGTGTATTGTTTGACGTTGCAGATAAACCTATTCCTCATATTTTTACTTGCTAACTGTACATGATGCATTCTTAAGATTGGTTTATGAACATAGTTGCTGTGATTAATAATCTGAAATCTATGCATAATTAAAAAAAGGAATTGTGCATCCTCCTATTGAATTGAAATTTTGGCACTAAAACAATCATGTCAAGAGCTAGCAAAAGTAAGATTCAGAATATACTGTAGAGATTCAAAATTGAAAATAGATAACCATAATTAAACTGCAAAGATTATCGTCGTATGTTTGTGTATATTTCAGTATTTTCTATCCAAACTGATACGGAATCAAAACAGACGGAGAGAAAGACAAAATTTAGCTGCACCTGGTAGCCTGTGGTGTCGAGGCATGATGATCAATCAAAATCTGGTTCAAATGCCAAATCAGCAATCAATGGATGCAATCTGTTAGGAAAATCAAATTGAAACTTGCAGGATAACAGTGAATCGACAGTAATATTTTACTCGAGGAAGTAGAGCCGCCCCGGGCGGAGCTGCGCGTCGTGAGCGAGCGGGCAGGAGCAGACACCCAGCAGCTTCACCTCCTCGGACTTGAGGAGATGGAACCCCTTGTCCGCCTTCATCCTTCGGGCGTCGTCACTGCAGCCTCTAAGTAACTTGTAGAGCGGCCCGTGCCCCCCCCCCCCCCCCGCGGGGCCTGACGCTGGGAATCGGGGCACTGGCAGAGACGCCGGTCGCGGGGCGGCGGTCGGCGGGTGCGGAGGCGGTGGAGGAAGAATTATACAGGGCGACGACGGAGCGCGGGGAAGTGGCGGCAGGAGCGTCGCGGGATGAGCAAAGGGGTCGTGGGAGCGCGCCGCGGCATGGGGTCGGGAGAGTCGCACGGCACGGAGAGGGGTCGGAGGAGCTGTAGGGAGCGCGCCGCGCATCCGGTCCGGGGAGCGGCCTCGGGCGGGGGCGGGGGAGCGCGCCGCGTGCGCATCAGCTCGGCGGGTAAAATCGTGTGTACGCCGCGCGGGTAAAAAACGGGACGGTGAGAAAAAAATTATGTTTTCGGCAGAAATATTTTCTAACTCACAATTTTTATGGGTCTGCAACCACTCCCACCCCTCGCGGCCTGACAGGTGGGTACAGCATGAAGGGTACGGTGATCCCAATTTGAATGAAAAAAGTTTTCAATTGTTTTCTCGATCTTTATAGTATATATAGATGCATGTTGGTTTTGACACGATGCGTTATTTTTAAGGCATGTTTACAGAGATTGTCATGTTCTCGCCTTTGATATTTCACTTCACATGCCATAGCTTGTGTGAAACCATCTTAAGGGGAGAGCAAGAGCATCATGAAATAATATTTATGGTGATCACATAATCATCTAGAGATAACTTGCAGCCATAAAGTCTTAAAAAGTGGTGCATATTTTGTTTGTGTAGATATTGGATCTTTGGTACATTATTATTACTAGTAAAGTGCATGTACGACACGCACGTATTTAAAAAACTTAGTAAGCAAGACTTTTCATAATAAAAAAATTATAGTAAGAACGTACATGCAGCAAGTACATATTTGTAACTATTGAAGACCCATGTGTTAGGGTGGTTATATTTGGTTTTCTATTTGTTATAGAATGTTTTTAGACGATGAAGTATTTTGTATAGTATAGTATAAGCTCCTTTTTTAAGCTTCTTTTTCAACGTGAAAACAAGCTATATCTTCTCGATTTGAAATGCAGACACAACATATTTAGAGGATATGGAAGAATTTAAGTCACTACTCTTTCCATAATAAGAATAACGATAGAAAATTTCGTAGAATAAAATGAACTTGGCGAAAGCAGATTTTGGAAAGTATATGAGATAAACTTAATATATATTTTATGGGTTGTATGTTCTACATATCATCTAATTCATTGTTAGAAACACATTTATCTTGGAGTAAGGGGCAAATCTTAGTTAGGGCCAGTTCTAAGATTTGGGAGGTCCGGGGTGAAAGTAAAACTCGGGGACATTTAATATAAATATTATAACAAATATATATGAAACGTTACCAATAAATACTTTAATGTATCTAAAAGCAATATTTATATCAAATTATTTATACATATTACCTTAAAAGTTTCTTCTAACATTCCTCGATGCAAAGTCACTTATGATAGGATTGATGTCAATCTCATCCAACAATTTCTTCTCGATGCATAATGTTACCAAAGCATTTAACCTCTCCTGAGTCATTGTTGACCTCAAATAGTTTCTCAATAACTTCAACTTTGAAAAGCTTCTTTCAGCTGATGCGACAGTCACAGGCCTAGTAAATAAGAGTCGGTAAGCAATGGAGACATTAGGATAACAATCCATATCCCTGACATGCTCAAAATCTCCATAGCATACATTACACCATTTGGCAAGTGAATTTCATAATCTTTAATTCAGAAATAAGATTATATACCTCAACATCAGATGAACCATCAAAAGAAAAAATTTCTTCAAATTTAGTGCAACATTCTTCAAGTTCATTATCATTTAATGACTTCAAAGCGCTTGAGCTCATCAAAAATCCGAATATATCTTTAAACACCATGAGTTCTTCAAATATGTTCTTCAAAGAAGCGATCGTCATATCAACCAAAACAAAAAAATATTCAACTTCAAAAGCCTTCTCAACTTCAAGAGTTTCTTTTTGGCAATTACTTGTATCAAACCGTTTCTTCCTTGTAGCACGACGTTTTTCTGAAAATGATGCCTCTACACCCATATCCATTGCAATACCTTTGATGATGATCGGACTATAAGAAAACCCCTCATTTTAGTAATTCTCAAAGTATTGCGTTATACCTTGTATTTTTTTAAAAGTAGAGTCAATACGTATAGCTGGCGATTGCAACTTCTTTCTCATTTTATTTACAGCAAATAAAATATCATGCTAGATAACCATACCAAGTAGAAACTCAAAGCTACCAAGTGCATCAAATAAATTTTTTGCATCACTTCTATCCTTAGGTTCAATATCAGAAGCATGATGTAACTCAGACAAAGCAAATCTTAACTCAGTAGCTTGATATCTTATTGCTGTAACACTTTTGATTCGACTCTCCCAATGAGTATTGGACAATGATTTCACAGTTAGACTAGGAACATGTTTAAGTAAAACATTCCACCTTTTCGTAGAACCAGCAAATAATACATATATGCGTTGAACAATTCCAAAAAATGAAACAGCTTTCCTATTAGATTTTACCATATCACAAAGAGTAAGATTTAGACTATGGCACGCTCATGGCATATACAATGCTCTTGGATTGATATTAAGTAACCGTGTTTTTACCCCTTTGTATTTTCCTTTCATACTAGAACCATTGTCATAGCCTTGACCCCTATGTTACTAATATTTAGGTCAAAGGACTCCATAGATTCAAGCAATATATTAAAAAGCTCCAAAGCAGATGTGTCATCCACCTTCAAGAACCCCAAAAAGTACTCCTCAATTTTTATCTTACCATCAGACAAATTAACACATCAAACTAATAAAGTTATTTGTTCTTGATGACTGACATCAGGGGTACAATCTAGGATAATGGAGAAATACTTGGCCTCCTTAACAACCTTTATGATAGAACTTGTGATTTCAGAAGCCAGAAGAGATATCAACTCATTCTGAATTTTTTAACTGAGATAATGATAATGAATTTCTTTGTTCTGAATGCGTCTAAGGTGGTCTTGCATTATCGAGTCAAATTCTACAATCATCTCAGCACAAGCTAAGAAATTACCATTACTATCATTATAAAGCTGCTCACTGCTTCCTCTAAAAGCCAAATTGCGCTTACCAAGAAATTTCACAATGGCTATTATTCTTAACAAAACTTGCCTCAACCATTCTTTCTCCTTTGTGATTTGCTGCTGCAATTCTTTGTCAATTTTTTCATTTTTCCGCAATCTAGCTCTTAAATTATTCCAACTGTTCATGTTACTAATATGCTCGACACTATTTTCATGTTCTCTAAGCTTCTCACTGATACGCCTCCAATTTCTAAACCCATCACCTGCTAAGGAACTACGACTCTTGCTAGTGCTAGACTTGAAGATCTTACAGCAGAAATAAAATTTTTTGTCAACATGCTTTGAATGAACTAACCATTTTCTATAATGTACCTCTCCATTGCTTAAATTTCTAGAATAATGAGCATATGAAAAATGTCTTGAGGCAGCATCTAGAGGAAATTCAATATTTTCTTCTCTTATATGCCCTTTCTCAACTAACATGTCTCTTGCTTTATTATCAAGATTATCCCAATTTCTTGGATTATAAATATCTTAAGTGTAAACTGGTTCCTCATCAACACTAGCAGACTGTGCATGTGCACCTGATGCATTTATTGTGTTCTCAGAGTCACTTACATTGTTATCATTGACGTTGATGTTAACATTTTCTTCATGATTTTCATTAGTTGTTTCATCCACAACAACTATTACCAACTCATCTGGGTTCGTCGAAGCGCCTGTATTACCCTTAGGTCCCTGATTACTCTTGTAAAATTTATCCATAGCTCTTCTCTGTGATTCTATCAACTCATCGACACGTCTTTTTCTTTTCCTTTTCTCGTTACCTGATTCATATTTTCTAGAGGACATGATATCCCACAGTGCTGAAATTGTTATAAATACACAATAGTTATAAATCAGTTGAAATTTAAATAACTTGTAATAGTGAATTAATAATTAATGATATGAAGAATTGGGGAATTGATAATCGAATCACCTGATCATAGAAGCGAATTGTTGCCAACCGCAAGGTCCGCAAGCTAAACTTTGTAGAACAGAGCTCTCAATAGTCAACACATCAATCGCCTGAGGAACAGTCTGGTCAGGACTCAGGAACAGGCAGCAAACAGGAACAGCCTGAGCCCTGAGGTCACGAGTGCACGACAGGATGAGTCACGATTCACGAACAGCCTGAGGAAAAGCAAACAGGAACAGCCTGAGGAGTGAGGAACAACGAACAGGAACAACAGATTGGTCGTCGATGCGCACGAGTCTGCACCTGCACAACGCGGCGGCAGTCGACGCGGAGTTCTTTTTTTCCTTAGCTTTGCCCCCTCTAAATATCTCTTCAAGCTCCCTTTTTTTTCCTTAGCTTTGCCCCCTCTGAATATCTCTTCAAGCTCCGCCATTTCTTGGAGTACATGATATAAGATAATTTGCGGTATTATATGGGGTTTAGTATGTTTATATAATGACTGTCATTTGAGGGTTACCACATAGACTTAAAGCCGACAACATATTGCTAGAGGCAGATTTCAATCCAAAAATATCAGACTTTGGGCTTGTGAGTGTTACCAAGGGTCACTCAAATCGTATAACAAGACGCCGAGCAGGAACATAGTACGTGAACTACAACAAACTGGCATTTTTAATAATTCAGCTTTATTACTTTTATTTCACCCCAGAGCTTAGGTGGTTTCAAACTTGCATTGGTTATATGGCTCCTCAATACATTATCAAGGGTGAAGTGTCCCACAGATGTTTACATCTTTGGAATAATAATCCTGGAGATACTAACTGGGAGGAGATACAACGATAGTCTTCTTCTGATTAAAGTTGGTAAATGGTTTTTAGTGATTTCTAGTTTGAATGTGTGATATGTTAATCCTGAGTTCTGACGCGTAATTGTTTTGTACAGGTATGGGAGAATTGGATTAATAGGATAATAATACATGTATTGCATCCATCACTGTGTACCATCTCTTTTGAAGATGATGTCCTCAAGTATACAAATTAAACTTTTATGTAATCAAGTTAATTCGAGAGGAACCAGGGATGAGGCAAAACTAGGGGCTACCGGGGGCGTGCCCCCCCCCCCCATTCTAGCGTGGATGATTTCGATTAAAAAAATGGTATCGTGTGGAACTAAAATGAACATCAAGCAGTTTATTTTGTATTTATTATCCTTTTTAGTCGTACTTTATGCCTTTGGGAACGATCTTACTTGGAACCAACATGTTGTTCTTTTGCTATATGATTAGTTGACTATATATGTGATTGAACGAATGATTTTGAACTTCCCCCCCCCCCCCCCACCACCTCTAACCCCTGATGAGAGGTGATGACCCGCTATAACAGCCTCGGAAGCATTCCGCTAGTGCCCCTTGAGTTCAGAACAGTAATGTGAAATCTGCCATGAGGTGTTGACCTGCTTGGCCTCTATACGAGTATACTTGGGATATTTTGGCTTTCATGGAATCCCACTGCAGAGATCTGGTACCCTCTTTCAACCATCTTACCCATGTCTTACTCGAAACTACAACAACATGGTGATGATGTTGAGTGTAGTCAACCGGAATAATGTACTGTCTAAAGTGAGACGGCTAGAAATGGGCAATGGGAATTGG
>NC_028453.1:32815805-32836574 GCF_000263155.2 Setaria italica
ATTCAATTGCATGTGATTTCAAACATTTGTGTCACATTTCTACATTGACGATAACATTTGTGTGCATGCTTCTGAAACAATGGAACCTTTTCGTTATTTATTGCTTTTGCCTTACCTTTTGAACTGGTAGCGGTTCATTTGTATTCAAATAGGTTGTGTCAACAAATACGAAATCAGCCAGGAAGCAAGGTCTCAATTCATTTGTATTCAAATAGTTCATTTGTGTTACTGAGTGCACGGCGAGCAAGGTCTCTTTCCTGCCATCCTCCACCGCAATCACCCCAATTTGGTTCTCCCAAACCAACACGCTGACTTATGCGGTTCTGCTAGGTCTCAGTTACGTTAGGTACCTCCGATGAGGCTCTGCTAGGTCTCAGTTCGTTGCCTCTGCTCTGGACTTTTCGTTTTTGGTCGCCTCCTTAGAAGTTTGCTGTCAAGTGCTTTTCTCCCTTCCTTTTTTCACCTCATCGGTCTCCACTCTCGTTGGTATTGGGTCTTTGCCTTGGACGGCATCATCTCCCACCTGCACGGCGGGATCGGACTTCCTCGGGGCGGGAGCTTGCTCAACGCTGGTGGCCTTAATTTGAATTTCCCTCCGCTGCCCACTGGGCTGGCCTTCTCCGCTGATCGGCGCGAAAAATATGGGCCAGCACGACAGCCAGTTTTTTGGGCTACGTACGAGAGGCCCAGGGCACGGCCCAGAAAAGAGACCGTACGCCCTGGGACTGGTGCAGACAGACCATCAGAAGACACGGCTAGGACCCTCTCTCAAAAAAGAAGACACGGCTAGGGCAAATAAAATAACTAATCAACCTGTCCCCATCCCATCTCAAAGACTCAACCAGCAGCAGCAAACTTTTTCATTCCTTCCGTGTCCATTCAAACCAACACTAGTGTACAAATGCATCGCAAGGCTACAATGACACAAAATTGCTGAGCGCATAATGCTCGTCGCCCAATCTGAATAACTGAGTAGCAGCATCAGTTCATGTTACACAACGGCGAGTCAGCATGTATCTGCGACCAAAATGCAAGGGTCAATACATGCATGTTCCACATTAAAGCAATCTTTCCCAGTCCTCACTTGGCATCCAACCAGTTTCCAGATGGCTCCCAGTTATTCCGTTGGCACTTTCAAGTCTTTCTCCCTGCGACCGTAACAGTGTTAGTGGTTTAGGAAATTAGAGGCCGCAAGTGATGTTTTTTCTTAGGCATGGGTTTTACAATCTTACCTTTTGGTTGACGGTTTTCCGCTATGGATGCATAGAATCGTGTAAATGAAGCATTTCCACTGCTCTTCTCCTCCTGCATTCAAGGGAAAGATTTTCAGCAACCTCGCTCAGCAGGAAAAAATGGTCCATGCGAAGCAATTAACTACAAAGAAGAACGTTGCACCAACTAGGCAAATCCTACCTGAAGAAAGCTATCAACTGGTGCCTTGTCATTGGGTGAAAAGGATACCACCTCTCTTTTCCTTTCAATAAATTCCTTGTTCTCATTTACCTGCGATTTCAGGATTAAAGCAGCCATCAGATTTACATCAGATGAAACAGCAGCAGAAGAATCATATGCAATTCGCTCGATCTACTTTTCTTCCGCCAAGTAAGTTTAAAATAGCCAGACAGCAGGCTTAGTCAAACATATTCATATCCAAGTCTCGATAAAAATTTTGATGGTCCCATGAAATGTGTAGTAACAACGGCCATTGCAGAGTAACAATGTGAAGTTCAAAATAGAATGCATGTGTACTCACCTGATCTATCAATCGTTTAATAGGGCGGTGAAGCGATTCAATTGTTGTCTGCTCATGTAGTCTTTTCAAGAGGATAAGAGGAATGGTGGCTACTTCTGGGAAAGATATGTGGTAGCTCCATTGGGCAAAATGTGCTGATAGAACCTGGATTGCTGAAAGAACACACTCCTCTTGGAAATCTCTGGATTTCAGCATATTCTTTGGCACCTATGCAAAGAAACAATAATTAATCTAAACCATTCTCAAGATAAACAAACTTCATATCAATGCACTTGTAAGTCGTAACACATAGAAAACATTGCATAGCTACTTCATACAGTAGTAATCTGACATTTTTGTGATTTCAGAACATACACAAAAGAACATAAAAATTTCTAATTGTTATCATCCAGATTGTTCAGTACAAGTGCCGTACCTTCAATAGCGATAAGAAGTTAACCTTTGTTTTTTGTGTTTGTTCTTTTTGAGAGATCTCTCTAAATTCGAGGCAGTCAAATAGCAATGATGGAATGGGAAAGAACATCTGACTGCAAGTGGAAAGCTCATTCAGCATCTGCGCAAGCTTCAATCTTAACGGTAAGTACCGTGTGCCTGGGAATAAGTGAGCCACTCCTCTTAATACTTGAAGCACTTGAGAAAATAATGGATGGAGATTGTAATCCTTGTAGTTACAACACAGAAACCGAACCCATAGGTTCACACAATTGATATATTGCCAGTTATCTATCTTCCTAAGGTCTTCCTGCAGCCACAAGGAAACAATTGTTCATATAAAATTACCAATAGAACATATAGAAGACAACATCATGAGGCTAAACCTCAGCATGCAAAAGCTTCTGTTCTTTTAGGCCAGTGCAAAAAGGGCATGTATCTCCATAAGGGTCGTCTTGTACTACCACAACTGATCTTTAGGTTGGCTTAGGGAGAATATGCTATTGACATGTTACAGACTTTCAACAGCCAAGAAGTTGTGCCAAGGACAACATAATGAAATGTTGTGACTTGGGAACTCACCTCATCATTTTGTGCATCTAACAGCTGTAAAAATCTTATTTAACCTCTCCAGACAGGAGAGAATAAAAACTAACAGCTAGTCGAACTGGACTTAGACAGAATTCGTGTTGGCTTAATACTTCAAAAACTGTACTATTATAACTGACATCCAGACACATCTTTGGGATCTGTTTGGATGCATGGGACCTAGCCCAATCCACAGTACTTAAAAAGGACCCAAGAAGGCACCAAGACTCAGCATGGGAATGATACAATAAGAACTTGATACCCCTGGTCCAAATTACACAATGCAGATACATGTCCAGATATAAATACCTTTTCCTTTGTTTTAGAAGCCTGTCTAAGAATAGCATTCAGTTGCCCCACAGAGGTTACTGCCCTCTCACATGAGTTCTGAACATCCAGAGAATACAGCTCTACCAGACAGTTCATCAGAAAATCAATATGCTTTGTATTTCTGTCGTTCACAAGCTTGGTACTGGCAAGGTATGTATTGTAGGCTTTAATTAAGCAGAGATCCAAACAATCGGGTAACAGTGAAGCTACTTCTCGGATCATAAGAAATGCAGACAGAGACAAGCTCTGATCACCACTTGCCCACAAGCGAAATAAAATCTGCAGTGTTTGCAGAACATGACAAGTTAAAAGTGCAGCAAAAAAGGAGGAAATAATTTTACAAACAAAAAAATGAAGCTACTATTTCACATGTGGTTGTATAATAATTGAACACCATGTGAATTTTCGACCTCAAGAATTCAAGACCAACCAGCTACTATCTAAAAACTGCCACAATACCAAACATTGTAGTATATTCTTAAAGAGCTATCAAAAAATAAACATATAAATAATAACCAAATAAAGATTTTAAAACAATAATCCTTCTAAAGGTCAATCAAACCATATACAAGAAACAGATGACTAGAAGTCAAGGATCCCCTATTACCATCATACAATCATAATAATATCATAAAATAAGGTCTAGCTCTGGCCAAATGACCAGCCTTATGAAATAACACTCCTTAACATATAACAGGATCAGATGATTAAGAAACATATTTAAAGAATCCAAGCCTATTGCCATTATACAATCACAAATTCACAATTTTCATGTAATAGGATCTCGATAAAAACAGAACCATGTTTCTCCACATCTCAATGCCTCCATAGAAACAAATTAAGTGATTATCACTAATTTATTGTAAGTCTAAAATAAACATATTACCTAGTAAATAAAATTAATTCCCACAAATCATTAGACATGATTGGCTCAACTAGCTTACACGAATTCACTTTCATAAAACAATAAAATTGGCTTGACTAGCTTTATACACAAATTCCCTTCAATAACAAATGAACATGCAAAATTAGATCACAATCTCAACAAGCAAGATCATCAAAAGAGTAAAAGACAACACTACCTTGAGAAGCGTACTTGCTGTTGATGGATACGCAGAAAAAAGAACCGCTGACGCTCTCAGCCGAGTCAAAACAAAGGCAAGTATTTTGTTATCAGTAAGTTGACTAAGCAGATTAAGAGAACTCCGTAAGTAGGACTTTAAGAGAGGATCAACAGTTTGCCATTTCTTTGAATTTTTCAGATTCATAATTCTCCCTTTGTTGGCATCATCCGGAATTTCCAAAAGAGCACGAAAAAGGTTGTCTGACTCAGAAAGGACAAATGTTATTATCTGATAAAACACTCTGGTATTTTGAAATCTCTGCATCGAGGGGCTATCGGAGTGAACACCATATTGACAAGCATCCCGAAAAGCATTTAGCAGATTACGTAGTGCAGGTGATTTAGGTTCCTTTGACACTAACTGGCACCATTCACTTATAGTCTTGCTTGTAAGGATCTTAGCATTTGGATAATTTCCATCATTAGAGTCATCATCATCATCCATAGCATCCATCCCATCTTCTTCATCAGAGTCCTATTGGAGATTGAAAATGAGTCACAGCAAAAGAAAAACTAATTGGTCAGATCAGGAGTAGAAAGAACAATGTAAACAGAAAAGTGCAAAAATGTATCCGCATTTTAGAGCAGCTAAAGGAACAGCTATAATACTTACTTCTTTACTTCTGTAGCTCTCCAACTCTGCTTGCCACTTTTCAAGGAAGTTTGCAAACTCAGGATCCTACAAACAAGATGTCACTTAAAATCCACATTGAAATCACTAAAAGCAATGTGCATCACAAGCCTAGAAATCCATTTGACATGGCAGTGACTTCTCTTTTTTAGGAAGGGCAGTTACTTCTTTTATTTACTTCCTTTTTGGCTGTAGCAAGTAGTTTGAAGCATGTACAGCAAGTTGTAACATGAAAAACTCACTGGAATTAGTACAAATTCCCTACCAACTGAAAATAAGATAGAGAAACTATGTAATTTGTTTACTTCAATTACTAGTTTACTAAATAAATAGGACTGGAAGTTCCAGGTAGAACTGATCTAATCTAACAATTAGCTTATCTAATAACCTGGGCAGAAAATTGTATTAAAGACTATGGTACAAACAACTATTAGCTACAGCCTACAGAAACTCCGCCAAAAAAATTTCTACCCACACATTTTTGTTCCAGCCCCCACTATCACTTATATGATGACGAGTTTGGTATGCTGAAAATTTATATGTAACGAGAACGAAATACAAACATGTCACCTGCTAAAGCAAGTTGTAAACTGTTCTCTATTATGAAAAAAGACTATTGATTTGCAACAAGGAGACAGGTATCCTAAAGCAGACAGCCTGCAATTGTAAGAAGAATGTTGATAATTTAAATGAGCAGATTCAGGTCTGTTGGTGAAAGGATGTTTAACCTTATCCAGCAACTTCTTCAGCTTTTTCTTTTGTTTTTTGATATCCAGATTCATATCATCGTTCTGTTTGTCCAAACCATCTTGCATGATACAATCTGCATAAAACGTTGAGATATTTAAAAACTAGCACTCTGCTACCGCCCGAGCTCAATTAGTGTTACGACAGCACACACTAACCTTTGACATCATCTCCATCCTCACCGTCAGAATAGTACGGACACCCAGGGTCCTGCATATCATGAATCAAGCAACTGGCTATAAAAGCATGTAACAGCCGAGAAATGATAAATGGTGTTCATAAACTCTTTCAAGCATAATCGCCCAAACAATTGAAGATTAGGTGCTGTTGCAGCAGGAAGATGCCAAAAAGGGTAATGGCACACATAATCAGTAGACTTCGTTGTGAATAACAAGCCTGCGTACAGGATAAACAGACATACCTCTGAAAGATAGCCATCACTGTCAGATAGATCTGCGTCTATTTCAACATCATCCTCTGGAAACTCAAGGCCACTGATCAAAGCATCAGCAGCATCATTGGTGGCCCTACAGGATAAGGCATTTTGAGCTTAGTTAAGCAAAGGAAAGAATGTGTCTGATGAATGCTGGCGCAAGACATTCTCCTGATTATTGGCAAACTAGGTCGGTTTCAGATTACTATAACCTATAAGCTAAAGGTAGTTAAACCAGGACAGAACCCATGAGCCTCAACATTCAAAATTGTTAGTACTATGGTTGCTGCAGCTCAGCACTTTGGAAGCTGTCCAGAGTTGTAGAAGAGGTTAGAGAAAAAAATCAACCTTTATGCAAAGAGACTAACTAAAAAAGTCAATTCAAACCAGTGGCATAGCTAGGGGTATTCATAGTGAATACCTATGATTTTGGACAAAAGCTCTACTATAAGTAAACTTTCAGTGTTAATACATGTATAGAGCCACATCACACACTATCCCAGCTAAGAAATCTCTATGTTTTTTTTTACAATGAATACCCAGGTTGAGAATGCTGCCTAAGCCACTGATTCAAACGCTCACATAAGGTGGATGTATCAAGCAAAACTATTCGCACTGGAGTGTGCACTATTACAGCAGAGCATTTGAACAAGCCAAGTTACACAGAGCATGGTAAGAGAACAAGAAGATGATGATGGATTACATGGTGGAGGCATCGTCGACCCGCTGAAGCAAGTCCTCGTCTCCATCCTCCCGAGCGCCGCTCCCACCTGAAAAACGACCCGAGCAAGCTCTCAATTAGACCCCTGGCACAGCCAAGCAAGCAGGCGGAGACGAAGTTGGTCGGGCGGCACGATGTGGGGCTCACCTCTGCGGGGGCGGCGGTGGTTGAACTGGTTCCGGATCTTGCGGTTGCGCTTGGCGGCGGACTGCAGGTTCTTGCGCGCGAACTTGCGCGCCTTCTTCCCCAGCTTCTTCGCCATCGCCGCCTCCTTTGCTCTCGACGGCGGGCGACGGGTGGAAGCGGCGGCGGGGTTTAGGGTTTGGATTTCCCTTTTCTTTTTCCGCCCTCTAAGTTGTTGCTTGACCAGCTGTAGTCTGAATTGTGGGCCATTTGAATTTCAATGAGGGGCGGCCTGCGAAGGGCCTACTAGGATGGCTGGCGGCCTTACGCAACAGACGTCACGGCCCATGAGATCAGCAGGCTTTCCTAACTACTGAAGACACACACGTTTATGGGATTTTTTTTATTTTTATATTTTTTATTTTATGAATTTGCAGGCGATCCAAAAAATGGCAGAAATAGACCTCTGCCGTCGGATCAAATGGCGGTAAAGGGCTACCGCCATCTCAATCAGCGGTAAAAGAAGCTATAACCGGGTGAAACGGCGGTAGTTTCCGCGTCCGCCACGTCAGCTGGCTTACCGCCCTCTAATCCGGCGCTCGGCACACGGTTTACAGCGGCGCGTGGGACGAGGCTGTTAGCGTCGTTCCATCTGGCAGCATCCGCTTTCCGCCGGATGAGCGGGCGGTTACAGGACCCACCATTTCAAACGGCGGGAGCGGAATAGCTACCGCCGACTGATTCGGCGGTAGCTCCCCCGCGTCTTAAAAGCCGCGGAGCGGCTGCCCGAGCGCACGCACGCCATTTTCTTCCGCGCCCAGAACCGAGCGAGAGAGGAGGGAGCTGAGGGAGCACTCGGGAGAGAGGAGGAAGAAAGGGAGGGACGAAAAGAGAAAGAAAGGGAGGGAGGGAGGGAGGAGAGGAGTAGGTTGGAGATTGAAGCCTAGATCTTCGCTTCGTTTGAGGTATTATTACTAATCCCCTAGTTTAGCTTAACTCCTAGTTGGTAGATGTAGTACTTGATGTAGTACTATACAAATGGTGTAGTGTTAATTAGTAGATGAAATCTAGGTGTTGATATGAGACATAGAAAAATATAGGTTGGTCGGCATAGTGGATTTAGCTTAGGTATTTCTGTTATAGTAAAATTAGTTTGTTAATTTATTTAGATAAATTTAAGATGAATATTATTCGCAATGTAAGAGTTATATTTTGTATAGGTATTCAGAATGAGGTGTGTTGAAATTATTACATTTAGTTATAATTTTTGTTCATGTCGTGCATATTTTTATATATGTTTCCGGAATGTTGGGGTGTTTAGGGTTAGTTAAATTTAGTAATATTTAGTAAATGGTCTCTGTTAATATCGTGTATATTGATCGAGTAAAATAAAATGAATTTGTTCATATATTTAGATAACTCTAAAATTGTTGTTATTGGCAATGCTCGAGTTAGATATGTCTATCATATGTTGAAATATAGGTGTTGTTGGAGTTAGTTAAACTAAGTACATGAGAGTAATAATATATGTTTGTGTCGTGTATATTGACAGGCATGTCGGAAAGTTTATTTTTCCAAGTGTACTACGGTCGGGGGAGGTTAGATATGATCCAGAAGGGGTAGATTTGTCTGAATTTCAGTCGTTCTACAAGCAATTACCAAAAGCAAGAGAGGACTTGGGCTTCAATATGCAACTAGCTATTTAAGGCTTTCGATCTTGATAGAGATCAAGTGGAGCTGCCTGTTATGGCTGTAGTGAGGTTACGGCCTGATATAAACTTTTGTGAGTTGATGCCGCTTGAAGAAACCTAGAACTAGAGGCCTATGTAAATGGTTGTACTAAACACGATTTACCGCTGATATTGTTTGTTGAAGCGTTCTGGAAGATTGGGTCTAGCAGTCAGATGTAAGAATAAGCGGGAGGTGCTAAAATTAGAGCCGAGGAAGGTGTAGAGAGTACTGATAGGCAAAATGAAGAAGATAATGAAGATGGGGTAGAAGAAAGAGATGCAGAGGATGAAGATGCAACCCGTGAGCCAAATGGCGAGGCTAATGAGGGGGAAAACATTTCTGGGTTAGTTGAGCAGGTGGAGAGGGAAAGAGAAAAGACCAATGGTGCCATGGATGATGACTTATCGGATGAGGATGATGTTAACCCTGTCCCGCGGAACTGGTGAACTTATGACCATTCCAACCTATAGGTCAATGTAGGGAAAAATGTCCCTTGGAAGTACAGGTAGAATGAGGTCTGGTGGGTGCTTTGTACCCTAGTGGGGATGAGGTGAAGGTAGCTGTGAAGTGATGGTCCACTTTATCTTTGCAACGACAGTTCAGGGTGGTGCAGAGCAACCTGATAGTGTATGATGTGTGTTATGTTAGAAAAAATTACCCGTTTAGGATGCACACATACAATGGGAAGTGGAAGGATTACTGAGAGGTGACTAGAGTTGTGGAGCACAAATGCTTGCTGGATGAATTGGAAGGACAACACCGCAACCTCACTACTGATTTTATTGCTCAATACATGTATCCTCAGATAGTGGAGAATCCTAGCAACGAGCCCAAGTCGATTGTTTGTGCGAACAGGGGAGGCAGCGGACTAGGACAGTGCCGCTGTAGCCTGTGCGGTCGTGGCTACAGTGTATCACCCGAATACTATGGCGAGTCACGTCGAGGAGCGCGGGCGCCTTTCTGCGCGCCAGAGCCGCGTCGCATTTATGGCGAGGTTGGTGGGGGCCCACGAGATTTGCGCCCTCGTCCGCTGGTCTGCGACTGAGGTGGATCCTTGTCTTGTGGGCCCGAATGAGTCCGACCCTCTGCGCCCGGGGTCGGGCGAGGCGGAGCCTTACGGCGAAGGGTCGGGCGTATCCGACCCTAGGACCGTGGGTTGGGCGAGGCAAAATCTTGCGGCAAGGGGTCGAGCGTGTCCGACCCCGGGACCATGGGTCGGGCGAGGCGAAGTGGAATACTCTCTGCCCATGCCGAGTCGGCGGAGGTCACCGTCGCCGCAGGTGTGCCTGGGCCTTTATGATCGTTGTTTAAGGATCATAAGGAGGTCGTTAATATTTCACCCCAACAGCTTTTAAGGTTCGTCGGCGGAGACAGCGAAGACTTCCCGATCTATTGACGTAGAGCTTCCGTCGTCGCCCTCGCCGTAAGGGTTTGGGGTTAGGGCGAAGCGAGGGACCTCGAACTCGCGCAGTCCGGAAACTGGGTGGGTTCGGGTGGGTCGTTAGATTTGATCTCAAAAGACTACACTAGTTTTTCGGAAAATACGGCAGCTGAGTTCTTGATGCCAAAAGGGGCGTGAGGAGAGCCCTAAGCCAACCTTCTGGGGCGTAGTGCCGCCTCGAAGAGGTTGGTGCACTTAGCAATGGTGTTGTTGATGCGATCTAGCCTCGCGATTAGATCGGATGGTGTGGGTGGGTGGGTTGCCGCGAGGATGCGCGGGATCCTCTCTGAGAGAGAGATCGCCAACCTGCTAGGTAAGCGGCGTGATGATCCTCGGGTGAAGACCTTGCTCCGTCGATGTAGATCCGACGGATGCCGAGCTGGCGGCGGAGATCGAGTTGGCGATGGAGGCGGCGGAGTTGGAGTCCACCGGCATGCTCCCAAAGTGGAGCTAGATCGGGTTGGCGAGGAAGTCCTTTATACTCTCGGGGAAGATGATGCCGGGGCGGGATGCCATCGAGCTCTCTGGGGAGAATCTCATGATCACCCCTACCTGGCGCGCCAACTGTCGGATTTGGTGATTGGCAGTCCACCATGGGGTTACCCAGGTGGTAGATTTGTAGGCGGGGGGATCGTAAGACCAAGAACTCGAATGGTAACATAGAAACGCAAGATTTAGATAGGTTCGGGCCTCCGAAGAGTAATACCCTATGCTCTTTGTTCTGGCGGATTGTATTGCTGATCGCAGGTGCAAAGAGTTAACATGTGGTGGGATGAGTTGAGATTTTATGCCCTCGGGAAGCATCCCTGGCCGCCTTATATAGGCTAACGACCAAGGGTTACAATCGGATATGATCTAATCCTTGTTGGTTGTTACATGGAAAGCAATCTGAGTCGCTTTACAACAAGTATTCCGTGATATCCGGACAAAATCCATTCGCCCGGCCTCCGAACTTGTGCTCCACATATCTTCATGCCTTGGCCGTATGGCATGGTTGCGAATAATGCAATATGTTGCATGAAGTTATTATCTACATGCGTGTACGGTCAAAATCATCCAGTTTGTAGACTTGTGGACACCCCACTATATAACACAAAGGGATTTTTGGATACCACCCGTTAAAACTTTAGTAACTGTCACATCAGATGTTTGGATACTAATTAGAAGTATTAAATATAGACTAATTACAAAACTAATTGCACAATCCCTAGGCTAAATCGCGAGATGAATCTATTAAGCCTAATTAGTCCATGATTTGACAATATGGTGCTACAATAACCATTTGCTAATGATGGATTAATTAGGCTTAATAGATTCGTCTCGCGAATTAGCTCCAGAGTTCTTCAATTAGTTTTATAATTAGCTCATGTCTAGTCCTCCTAATTAGCATCCGAACATCCAATATGACACTACTAACTAAAATTTAGCAGCTAATATCAAACACGCCGCATGTAATACGGTGCGTGAAGTTGTTATCTACATGCGTGTATGGTCAAAATCATCCCGTTGGTAGACTCGTGGACACGGTGGCAACTGACGTGGACGCAGCGGCGCTTCAGCTCACACGCGTGAACGCGTCGGGCGTGAGGCAAATCTATTTTCCACGTAACCCTTTGTTTGGGTCCTCTGTGATCGTCGCGCACGAGGTGGAGGTGCGGCGACGATTGCGGGTGATCGGCGGCCGGAGAGAAACACTTCCCTCCCCCTTGAACTAGCTAGATGGAACCACGGCAGCGGAAACTAGGCGACCTCCCTCCCAACTACGGTAATCTTTTGTGTACGATGTGATCTGAATCACCTGATCTGAATCCCTGCCCTACGGACTACGGCTACGGTAGCAGTTTTCCTCTTCCTGAATTGGAATCGATGCGTATGGCGCGAGGAATCAGAAGCCAGACGAGGGAGAAGGGAGCCGCTGCGATCACCTGCGGCAGGAGTTAGCCTAGGCGCTGGCGCCGTTGACGAGTGTCGCAGCCTCGCAGGGCAATCTATCTGTGGCCGTGATTCATACAGATGAGTGTTGCCGGAGAGGCTATCATTGGCCGTGCATTTCGCAGGCTCCATCATGCAGTCAGGTGATCGATCTGCGATTGCTAGCTACAAGAGCTCTACCACGCTAGCCTCCCTTGCCAATCGGTTAAAGCAAACATCATGCAGCTTGCAGCCAGGAACATACAGCATGTAGTTTTATGCACTTGATGCTCCAGCTAAATGACAGCACAAGTAATGGTTACTCCAGATGGCATTTTCCATGGAAGATACGACAGATTAACGTGTGCCAGCTACCAATTTTCTAGACTCAGAATAACCAGACCTGATTCTGACACCAGCTAGGAAAATAACTTCCACATACAACACCTCATAAACAAATATGTAATTAAATAAGTAGGCTGAACAAAATTATTATCCAAGTAACCTTCAGCGCAGAATATATAAGTCAAACAAGACGAAGAAGAGAACACAAATTCTTTCGGCTCTGGAATTCCGATAAATATGAGATATCAGCAACAGTTTTCAATTTCAAATGCATCATTGAACAGATACCTAAAATGCTGCAGGTGACAAAAACATCTCGATCGATGCAATAGCAGAATAGTGGAATTGTAGAAACAAGTTGAATAGCCACCACCATGGCCAGAAAGTATATTATTGCAAGGCTAACCACATTAATGTTCAGAGAATACGCAAAACTGAAAAGTAAATAGTTTTGAAACATCAAACTAAATTGCGCCCAACTAATGTGGGGCTGGGAAGGAGACAAACATAATGACATTGCTAAACATAAAAGACACGCATCAGAATAAGCTACCTTACTTCATGCTTCATCTATCAAGACTCGATATCTGGATCATGGACTTCTGATCAACTGCAACCAAGGTCCATAGGAAACCAGACTCGCCACCAATTCTAAAGCCCGCTGAAGAAAGGCGGTGGTGGCTCGTCATCACAATCACCGCCATTGTCCTGTCTCTCAAAGAATGCATGCCGAACCAGGCTCTCCTTGAGTGTATACGGAGTAATCTTGAGATTGCGGCCGTTGCAAGGGAAACTTTCCCGCAGAGTCCCGTTCATGTCGTAGTGCAGCAGCTTCTGCTCTGGGGTGACAACCACAACCCCCTCCTCCGACATGAAGAACACGCGCCAGGACTCGTCGAAGACGAAGGTGCTGACCTCCACCTCCGGCAGCCGGACCCGGTGCTCGCAGACCCAAACGTCATTCGCATAATCCCGCAGGACCCAGAGCTCGACCATGGTGACCCGCCCGCCGCAGCTGAACATGGCGAGCTCGCCGTCCACCTCGAGCAGCGACATGTGCTCCCGTATCACAGGAGGGTCCACGAACGTGATCACCTCGGTGACCGTGTCGAACACCATTATCGCGCAGCCTTGCTTCTGCCGCGGCATCCAGTGGAGGCTGCCGTGGGCCAGGACCGGCGGGCCGAGCGGCGCTCCCCGGAACTCGTACCCGACTTTCTCCGACGGGAGGCCGATTCCCCTTCCCTTCCTGGAATCCGGCACCAGGATGTAGTAGTCCGTCGACCAGGGCCGCCAGCTGGTCCAGTTGCCCTGGTAGAAGAGGGCGCGGTACTCGCCGGTGGGCTCGTGGCGGTAGAACCCGGCGAACAACGAGGAGCGGAGGGGCGCCGGGAGGCGCGTCCACTGCTGGGTGGCCGGGTTGCAGACGTAGAAGCGGTCCTCGAAGCTGAGGAGGAGGAGGCCGTCGCAGGAGCCGTGGATGTGGAACCGGCCGCCGGTGTCGGCGAACCGGACGGTGGGGCGGAACTCGTCGGCGCGGAGGTCGAAGGCCTCGATGCAGCGGTCCATGGGGTCCGTGCCCGCGTCCACGTCCGCCACCGCCTTGCTGCTGCTGGCGGCGCCGCGGAGGAAGGAAACGAGCAGCAGAGCCGGCTGGAGGCGGTGGTGCTCGGGCGCGAATTCGGGTCGGAGACAATCCGGAGCCAGGCCTTTGCAGACGGCGCGGCAGCGGAGGACGGAGCGGGAAGGCAGGCGGAGGAGGATGCGCCGGACGAGGTCGTCGGGGATGTACGGGGAAGCGGAGGCCGAGGCCGAGGCGACTTGCTGCCTCTTCCTCGGCCCCTCCGTGCTCTCCATGGGCGCCAACGCCGCGGTCCGGTCCTGCAAAACCTCTACAGCGTCACGGCCAAAAACGAACGCGCCGCGCTCGTGAGCGGCGAAATGGTCCCCAAATCTCGACGGATTGGGAGGAAGCCGAGGCGGCTCCGCCGATTAACCGACCAAAACCAGAAGGAAACGACACGAGATGCGGCTAGAGCGGTGTCGGGATCGAGAGGGGAATGGGTGATTCGAGCGAGCGAGCTCACCTCTGCCTCACCCTCCCTCGAAATCGTCGTCTGCTTCGTCGCCGCGGTTCTGCCAGCTCGAGACAGGGGAGCGATGCGTCTGGCAATGTATATAGCTCGCGGAGCGCCGCCTCCTGCGCGTTGGATTGTCTCGTGTGAAACCGCACGGCTCAGAGTAGCAACGCGGGGGCCTGGGTATTCTCCTCTGTTTTCTTTTTCTAATTTTCCCTATCAATCGTTTTTACAACTCATTCCCACCCAAACTTATTTGTTATATGATCTGTATTTTCCTTAACACGAAATTCTACCTAGTTTCAAACAAAGATGAACAAACAAGACCGTGAGAGCAATTTTGACGTGGTGGTAAGTTGTGGGCGCACGACTCCATCCACTACATCCAAATCCTGATGCACGCATGGTGCTCATGCACACCACTTTTAGAAACGAATTACTCTATTTGTTCTAAATTAGAGCACATAACCAAATGTCGTTCATGTAATTCCCGATTCACGAAGTTTGACCGCAAAACTAAAACGAAGGCTGAAAAAGGAAGACCTTTTTTTTACAGAATTAAACAAATTTATTGAGTGTATTTTAGAAAGATATGCACACAATAAATTTAATGGCTGTGTTTTAAAAATATATGCACATAATTAATAAGTAGAAGGTCTGTATTTATTATTATTTGCATATCTGTCTAAGATACAGCCAAACCAATTGTTTAATTACTCTAAATATAGATTAAGTATGTGCATATCTTTTTTTAAATGCATCCAGCAAAGTTGTTTATTATTTAAAATACAGATCTTTGACCCATTAATTATGTGCATATCTTTCTGAAATAAGGCCAGAAAATAGAACTTTTTTGAACCAAGACAAAACAAACAAACAAATTACGTGAAAAAAAAGAACTGACTTTGAAGCCCATGATGAAAAAGAAAGAAGCACAAACAGTAGAGCAATTCTAACTATCCACAAATCTGGATAGAATAAAATCATCCAGGTGGTGGTTAGAAATTTAAGGGGAAAAAAAAGGTAACATTGAAAATCATGTGTTCAAGACTTTGTTGATATCAAAACAATAAGAAAAATGGAGGGAGTGCTGACTACCGCTTTAACAACCTCGGGAATTACCATCCTAGCTAGATATACAGAAGAGCCATCCCACTCCAAGTGGCTCAATTTAAGGATAGTTTTTTGCCCCAAAATTAATCAATCTATATAACTAATTCAAGAGACAAGCGGTAATTCCATCCCTATCCTAAAATCTACTAAATCTCTAACCACATAATTTCAAGAGCAGATTCATGCTAACCTGTTCTTTAGTTCATCATGCTCAGCTGTGGAGAGATGGTCGGAGAAGTCATTAGCCTTGCGATAGTAGCACGGGGCGTTGCCTGTCGTGCGCAATAGAAGTTTGCTGATTACGCGTAGATGGTGACAGGGGTCGACGAGTGCCATAGTGCGAGTGATTATTAGTGGCAGTGGTGGAGGAAAATAGATCTAAAGGCGGAGCCATCGAAGGCGAGCAAGGGGGCAGCAGAAATGGGGGCATAAGATGTCGAAAGAGCTCGCCGGTGGGCCGCGCCGTTGTCGGGGATGGTGACCCACGAGGCACGGGGAGCCGGCGCCCACGGTGTAGACTAGGTACGAGAAGTGGCGGTAGGGGAAGATGGCTAGGGGAGTTAGGGTTAGGAAGCC
Source organism: Setaria italica (assembly GCF_000263155.2). Lineage (NCBI taxonomy): Eukaryota > Viridiplantae > Streptophyta > Magnoliopsida > Poales > Poaceae > Setaria > Setaria italica. Next base: position 32,831,882 of record NC_028453.1, read on the forward strand.
TTATATTTGAAGCGGGGTCAATGTGAGCCATTGGATTGAATCGTGCGGTGATAAATTTGAGAAATTTTATGGTGGCGGCGGTTCGGTACGTGAGGGTAGGGAGGTAGGGCTAGGAAGGTAATATACTCGAAGCGGTATGAAACTATGTAATGACAGATCGATCGCGTAGCAATGCAAGTTGGGCCGAGTTTGTATAGATAAAAGCGAAAGTAGAAAAGCCTACATGAACAGGCACAAATTAGGGAAACAATTTTATTTTCATGAAGCACCTAATTGAACTGGAGAAAGGGGCAACCAGAGGCTCTAAACTCTAAAGGCCGTTCAGAAATCGAGTGCTATCCTCCCCTAAAATTCTGCAGACACTCCCAAAGACCACTCCTCACGGCACCGATCACCTATGCCTTGATCAATCAAACACGGCAAGCTTCTGGTACTCCTTGCCGGCGATCGCTGCCTCCATGACAGCCTCCGGGTTCACCACGCCATCGTTCTCCAAGAACAGCTTAACCAAGTTCTTCGAGAAGCCGCTCACCATCGCGACCCCTGGCTGCGTCGATGTCACGGGCGTGGATAGCGAGTCCCGCAGGTTCCAGAACACGATCTGTGGCACCACGTCGCCGTACCCGGCTTCCTGGAACTTGCGGCAGATGGCCTCGTAGTCCGTCTCCCACCTGCTGTAAGCCGACGCCTCGTTGAACTCCATGTCGCTGAACACGAACACGGTCCTGATCATCTTCTCCCGTGCCAGCCGGGCGTCCACCGCCGTGCTGAGGATCCTGTCGAACACCCCCTGGAAGTTGGTGCTACAACCCCATTCCATTGTTCGAACGAAGCTCAGCTTCTCCTGGAGGGTGTCGCCTTTGATCTCGTGGATCTCCGGTCTCTCGCTGAACGTGATCACCCGGCCCGCCCATGGCTTCTCGCTGAGCTCCGAGATGAGCAAGCCCAGCGCGACGCACACCTCCATGGGCGTGCCGGTCATGCTCCCGGACACGTCGCAGACGGCGATGCAGTTGCTCAGCGAGCCCTTCTCGCGGAGGTCGTCGACCATGCGGCGCCACTGCAGCTCCGACACGTCGTCCTTCAGGCCGGCGTAGGCCGCGGCCGCGATCTCGTGGGGCAGCAGCGCTCCCGCCGCGATCTTGGCCTTGCCCGCCGCCACGTCCTCGAGGTACTTGCCGAAGCGCGCCTCGTCGTGCTTCTTGAACAGGGCCTTGTAGCGCCTCATAGCCACCGAGGCCACGCGGGTGTAGGGCAGGTCGGACCACCGCTGGGCGCTCATGTACACCTCAGGGAGCTCGAGGACCTTGCGCAGCGGCACCAGCACCTCGCGGCGGAGGCGGTGGAGCACCTGGTAGGAGTAGTGCTCCTCCGACAGGTCGGCGTAGTCCGGGTTGGAGTCGCGCGGGAAGAGGCGGCGGGAGACGGCCTCGCAGAGCAGCGTCGACCGGTCGAACGACGAGCCCGGCGTGGGGCACCACTTGGCGGCGAGCCCGATCTTCCTCTTCTTGCCGCCAGGGGCGAGCTGCTTGAGGTCGGAGGCGAGGAGGTCGGCAAAGAACTCGGCGATGCAGTCGAACAGGAAGCGGTAGGCGCGGTCGCCGTAGTACGTCTCCAGCGACTGCACGGCCAGCTTGGCCGCCTTCCGCACCTTTTTGGAGATGACCTTCTTCTTCGTCGCGGGCACCTCCTCCTGCGGTGGCTGTGGTGCCGCCTTCTGATCCACCTCCATCGCCTCAAGCTTCTCCGCCACCTCCGTCGCCTCGGGTTTCTGCTCCACCTCCATCGCCTCCTCCGTGTCCACCGGGGCCACGGCTGCCGCCTTCCTGCTCCGCTTGGCCTTCTTGGTCTTGGTCTTGGTCTTGGAGAGCGCGGCGGTCACGTAGTCGGAGAGCGTGGGGCCTCGCGGTCGCGGGACCGTGGTGGCGGCGCGGAACTCGAGGACACGCTGCCTCCGGATGGCGAAACGCGCGAGGCGAACCTTGACGGCCCGGCGCCCCTTCTCGGCGTCGGCCCTGGCCTTGGCGACGGCGCGGACGTCGGCGCCGTGGAGGAGGCGGTAGAGCAGCTCGGGGAAGTCCTTGAGGTAGCCGAACTCGGCGAGCGCGGGGACGTTGCAGGCGAGCGTGCGCGGGTGGCGCTCGTGCACCCAGAGCGCGGCGGCGTAGAACCCGTCGCGGTCCGACTTGCCCGTGCCGCGCACGCCGCGGAGGTTGGCGACGAGCTTGAGCGCCGTGAGCGGGTCGCGCGCCCAGGCGGCGGCGACGAGATCCCGCACGCGGTAGGCCGGCGTGCCGGGAACCACCTGGAAGAAGAGATCCAGGCAGGGGTTCCCGGAGCCGGCGTAGGTGGCGGAGCCGTTCTCGGTGAAGGCTTTGCGCGGCGCCTTGGCGGCGTCCGGCGCGTCGTCGTTGAAGCCGGCGTCGAGGAGGTCGAGGAAGGGGTGGGAGGCGGGGGCGTCGGTGTCGGTGGCCGGGCGAGCGCCGCGGATGATGGGAGGACCGAGGAGGACGGGGCCCATGGCGAGGAGTGGATGGGATCGGATCGGAGCGGTTAGGGTTTAGGGATGGATTTGACTTGATCCGGATGGATGGATCGGCAATGCGTGGCCACGCCGTCGAGTCCCTCTCGCTATATAGGAAGGACGAAGGAGCAGGAGTAGTTGCCAAGGTTGCGTTTCTTGCGGGCCTCGTACGAGCGAACCACGCGTGCGTCGGTGGAAGAAGATGAATCGCGGCCGTTGTTTGATGGCCCAGATTCGCTCAGTGCCCGTGATTAACGCGCGCAGCAGTTGGGGCATTTTGGTTAACCCTAAGTGGTTTGTTTGGATCACAAAATTACAGATCAGTTTTTCTAAAACTAGGATCATGCCCATACGGACAATAAAAGATTTAAAGCTAATACACTGATGTTGTTAAATTTGTTAAAACATCATTCAAATTTTAACTATCTTGTGCTCAAAGCATAAACGTGCAACTGCATGTGTGCCAACTACATCGAACTCATTGCAGCTTACAGCGCTTGTGCATGTTCCATGTTATGTTTAAGTACTGCACTTTCAGTAATGGAATAAAAACAACATGCAAACATTTCAAGGAAGAAGATGACATTCAATCTCTACATAAACACAAGGTGCGCTCAGCTTGAAGCAGACTGTCAGACAACTCTCCAAAAGAACTCCATGATTTCCACTTATGCACTCAGAAAACAGCAACAAAAAAAACCCTTTGCATCACAAGGGTGGTCCTCTCCAAGAGCTGAACCATACAAGTGATTCACCCACTACATTCTTCGAATTGAGTCTGTATTATTTGAACTTACATACTTTGCAGTCACAACATAAAATGGATAATGGATTTCATGGTATTGCAACGATAATACCGTATGCAGGTCCTTGTGTACCTTCCTGGCTGCCTGCATTGATCTCCCCTCTAATTCCAAGTTATCTGTGTGCAATACATGTAATAAAACTGCACGCAAGAACCAGGAAGAATAGAAAATAAACATTATCAGGAAATTGTGAGGGGAAAGATCACAAAAAGATTGTGACAGGACCGAGAAAAAGTTTGAAGCAGATACTATTTTGGTATTTCCCTTCCTACCCACTTTTGCCTTCTCAGAAAATTACAGAGAGGACAAATATCTAATTCATGCCCAAAAAATATGGTTACAAAGCATCAAAATAGAAAAGGTATTAACCTATTAGGAGACAAACTACCCAAACAATATGAGCACCAATGCACCATCTAAACTACAAAGCTAGTGACAATATGAAACATGTCCGGTAGGGTACTGATTGTTCACAGAATACTTAATATTGCAGAGAAACATATATTCTACTACGTCTAACAGCAAAAAAATATTAGGCAAAATAATTTTCATAAACTTACTCTATCCTGCAGTTTTGGTACAATAACAGTTCGAAGGGAATGGGCACACCCAATTCGGGATTAAATGATAACATACCTCAAAACTCTTGACAATCTTTTATGCTTGATTTTTTTCATGACCTTGCTCTCTCTCCTTGCTAGCTTCTTAGTTCTTCCTTTCCAATGCTCTGTATTACACATATGAAAGCATCTAGATCGATGTTCATATTTCGCTTCGCAAAGCGGAACAAGCATTGGAACTTTTCAACAAACATAGGACTCAGACTGCATGTAGATTATTCCTTCTTTGTGTTAGTTATAAATGTTACGTTTATAAAAACAAATTCTAGAGGGTCATCTGCTCTCACCAACAGGTCATCCATGCTCAATAAATAATTACACATATGCATATCACAACCGTAAATCTGAAGTAAGCAGCGGCGAATATTAAGGAGCAACCTATCTTCAATCACTAGCAGATGAAAAATTGAGAAGGAAAGTTCCAAATGTTAATTGTAGAAAGATAAGGGTATGGTGTCATAGTAACGAGCAACCAGTATGGCCTGATCAACGAAAGGATAATATTTTAGAAGCTAAATACCAGTGTAGTAAATTACCTTCTGTGATTGCACATTGGGGTGGCCTACTCACTACTAGGGAATGTGCCATCAGTACCGGTTGGGAACCCTCTTTAGTACCGGTTTCGCAACCGGTACTACTAATTCGGTACTAAAGGGGGGCCTTTAGTACTGGTTGAAATAACTGGTACTAAAGAGGTATTAAAAAATTAAAAGAAAGTGAAACCCCGCCCGCCAGCCCCCGGC